>NC_092167.1:3977105-4262105 GCF_045791955.1 Oncorhynchus clarkii lewisi
CTCTGTCCCTCGCCTTCTCTTTCCCTCGCCTTCTCTTTCCCTCGCCTTCTCTCTCCCTCGCCTTCTCTTTCCCTCGCCTTCTCTCTCCCTCGCCTTCTCTTTCCCTCGCCTTCTCTTTCCCTCGCCTTCTCTTTCCCTCGCCTTCTCTTTCCCTCGCCTTCTCTTTCCCTCGCCTTCTTTTCCCATCGCCTTCTCTCTCCCTCGCCTTCTCACTCCCTCGCCTTCTCTTTCCCTCGCCTTCCCTTTCCCTCGCCTTCTCACTCCCTCGCCTTCTCTATCCCTCGCCTTCTCACTCTCTCGCCTTCTCTTTCCCTCGCCTTCTCTTTCCCTCGCCTTCTCACTCCCTCGCCTTCTCACTCCCTCGCCTTCTCTTTCCCTCGCCTTCTCTTTCCCTCGCCTTCTCTGTCCCTCGCCTTCTCTCTCCCTCGCCTTCTCTTTCCCTCGCCTTCTCTTTCCCTCGCCTTCTCTCTCCCTCGCCTTCTCTGACCCTCGCCTTCTCTCTCCCTCGCCTTCTCTCTCCCTCGCCTTCTCTCTCCCTCGCCTTCTCTTTCCATCGCCTTCTCTTTCCCTCGCCTTCTCTTTCCCTCGCCTTCTCTTTCCCTCGCCTTCTCACTCCCTCGCCTTCTCTTTTCCTCGCCTTCTCTTTCCCTCGCCTTCTCTTTCCCTCGCCTTCTCTTTCCCTCGCCTTCTCTCTCCCTCGCCTTCTCTCTCCCTCGCCTTCTCTTTCCCTCGCCTTCTCTCTCCCTCGCCTTCTCTTTCCCTCGCCTTCTCTTTCCCTCGCCTTCTCTTTCCCTCGCCTTCTCTTTCCCTCGCCTTCTTTTCCCATCGCCTTCTCTCTCCCTCGCCTTCTCACTCCCTCGCCTTCTCTTTCCCTCGCCTTCCCTTTCCCTCGCCTTCTCTTTCCCTCGCCTTCTCTTTCCCTCGCCTTCTCTTTCCCTCGCCTTCTCTCTCCCTCGCCTTCTCTCTCCCTCGCCTTCTCTCTCCCTCGCCTTCTCACTCTCTCGCCTTCTCTTTCCCTCGCCTTCTCTTTCCCTCGCCTTCTCACTCCCTCGCCTTCTCACTCCCTTGCCTTCTCTTTCCCTCGCCTTCTCACTCCCTCGCCTTCTCTTTCCCTCGCCTTCTCACTCCCTCGCCTTCTCACTCCCTCGCCTTCTCACTCCCTCGCCTTCTCTTTCCCTCGCCTTCTCACTCCCTCGCCTTCTCTTTCCCTCGCCTTCTCACTCCCTCGCCTTCTTTTCCCTCGCCTTCTCACTCCCTCGCCTTCTCACTCCCTCGCCTTCTCACTCCCTCGCCTTCTCTTTCCCTCGCCTTCTCACTCCCTCGCCTTCTCTATCCCTCGCCTTCTCACTCTCTCGCCTTCTCTTTCCCTCGCCTTCTCTTTCCCTCGCCTTCTCACTCCCTCGCCTTCTCACTCCCTCGCCTTCTCTTTCCCTCGCCTTCTCTTTCCCTCGCCTTCTCTTTCCCTCGCCTTCTCTCTCCCTCGCCTTCTCTTTCCCTCGCCTTCTCTTTCCCTCGCCTTCTCTCTCCCTCGCCTTCTCTGACCCTCGCCTTCTCTCTCCCTCGCCTTCTCTCTCCCTCGCCTTCTCTCTCCCTCGCCTTCTCTATCCCTCGCCTTCTCTTTCCCTCGCCTTCTCTTTCCCTCGCCTTCTCTTTCCCTCGCCTTCTCACTCCCTCGCCTTCTCTTTTCCTCGCCTTCTCTTTCCCTCGCCTTCTCTTTCCCTCGCCTTCTCTTTCCCTCGCCTTCTCTCTCCCTCGCCTTCTCTCTCCCTCGCCTTCTCTTTCCCTCGCCTTCTCTCTCCCTCGCCTTCTCTTTCCCTCGCCTTCTCTTTCCCTCGCCTTCTCTTTCCCTCGCCTTCTTTTCCCATCGCCTTCTCTCTCCCTCGCCTTCTCACTCCCTCGCCTTCTCTTTCCCTCGCCTTCCCTTTCCCTCGCCTTCTCTTTCCCTCGCCTTCTCTTTCCCTCGCCTTCTCTTTCCCTCGCCTTCTCTCTCCCTCGCCTTCTCTCTCCCTCGCCTTCTCTCTCCCTCGCCTTCTCACTCTCTCGCCTTCTCTTTCCCTCGCCTTCTCTTTCCCTCGCCTTCTCACTCCCTCGCCTTCTCACTCCCTTGCCTTCTCTTTCCCTCGCCTTCTCACTCCCTCGCCTTCTCTTTCCCTCGCCTTCTCACTCCCTCGCCTTCTCACTCCCTCGCCTTCTCACTCCCTCGCCTTCTCTTTCCCTCGCCTTCTCACTCCCTCGCCTTCTCTTTCCCTCGCCTTCTCACTCCCTCGCCTTCTCACTCCCTCGCCTTCTCTTTCCCTCGCCTTCTCACTCCCTTGCCTTCTCTTTCCCTCGCCTTCTCCTTCCTTAGCCTTCTCACTCCCTCGCCTTCTCTCTCCCTCGCCTTCTCTTTCCCTCGCCTTCTCTTTCCCTCGCCTTCTCTTTCCCTCGCCTTCTCTTTCCCTCGCCTTCTCACTCCCTCGCCTTCTCTTTCTCATCTCTTACTAAGAGGAAGAAGCAAACAGCTCCATTGTAGACTAATGAACACTGGGTGAATATTTTATGAACAGTACAGTTATCAAATGGAAGCCTCCGATTAGCATTCATGCTAACTACCTGAGGTAATGCTAGAAAGGTTAGCCGTTTCCTTTTCAAAAAAAAAATTTAAAAAAAATTGTCACATGAGCCGAATACACCAGGTAGACCTTACAGTGAAATGCTTACTTACAAGGAAACTTTTCTCTTTCCCTCGCCTTCTCACTCCCTCGCCTTCTCTTTTCCTCGCCTTCTCTTTCCCTCGCCTTCTCTTTCCCTCGCCTTCTCTCTCCCTCGCCTTCTCTTTCCATCGCCTTCTCTTTCCCTCGCCTTCTCTTTCCCTCGCCTTCTCTTTCCCTTGCCTTCTCACTCCCTCGCCTTCTCTTTTCCTCGCCTTCTCTTTCCCTCGCCTTCTCTTTCCCTCGCCTTCTCTTTCCCTCGCCTTCTCTCTCCCTCGCCTTCTCTCTCCCTCGCCTTCTCTTTCCCTCGCCTTCTCTCTCCCTCGCCTTCTCTTTCCCTCGCCTTCTCTTTCCCTCGCCTTCTCTTTCCCTCGCCTTCTCTTTCCCTCGCCTTCTTTTCCCATCGCCTTCTCTCTCCCTCGCCTTCTCACTCCCTCGCCTTCTCTTTCCCTCGCCTTCCCTTTCCCTCGCCTTCTCTTTCCCTCGCCTTCTCTTTCCCTCGCCTTCTCTTTCCCTCGCCTTCTCTCTCCCTCGCCTTCTCTCTCCCTCGCCTTCTCTCTCCCTCGCCTTCTCACTCGCTCGCCTTCTCTTTCCCTCGCCTTCTCTTTCCCTCGCCTTCTCACTCCCTCGCCTTCTCACTCCCTTGCCTTCTCTTTCCCTCGCCTTCTCACTCCCTCGCCTTCTCTTTCCCTCGCCTTCTCACTCCCTCGCCTTCTCACTCCCTCGCCTTCTCACTCCCTCGCCTTCTCTTTCCCTCGCCTTCTCACTCCCTCGCCTTCTCTTTCCCTCGCCTTCTCACTCCCTCGCCTTCTTTTCCCTCGCCTTCTCACTCCCTCGCCTTCTCACTCCCTCGCCTTCTCACTCCCTCGCCTTCTCTTTCCCTCGCCTTCTCACTCCCTCGCCTTCTCTATCCCTCGCCTTCTCACTCTCTCGCCTTCTCTTTCCCTCGCCTTCTCTTTCCCTCGCCTTCTCACTCCCTCGCCTTCTCACTCCCTCGCCTTCTCTTTCCCTCGCCTTCTCTGTCCCTCGCCTTCTCTTTCCCTCGCCTTCTCTCTCCCTCGCCTTCTCTTTCCCTCGCCTTCTCTGTCCCTCGCCTTCTCTCTCCCTCGCCTTCTCTGACCCTCGCCTTCTCTCTCCCTCGCCTTCTCTCTCCCTCGCCTTCTCTCTCCCTCGCCTTCTCTTTCCCTCGCCTTCTCTTTCCCTCGCCTTCTCTTTCCCTCGCCTTCTCTTTCCCTCGCCTTCTCACTCCCTCGCCTTCTCTTTTCCTCGCCTTCTCTTTCCCTCGCCTTCTCTTTCCCTCGCCTTCTCTTTCCCTCGCCTTCTCTCTCCCTCGCCTTCTCTCTCCCTCGCCTTCTCTTTCCCTCGCCTTCTCTCTCCCTCGCCTTCTCTTTCCCTCGCCTTCTCTTTCCCTCGCCTTCTCTTTCCCTCGCCTTCTTTTCCCATCGCCTTCTCTCTCCCTCGCCTTCTCACTCCCTCGCCTTCTCTTTCCCTCGCCTTCCCTTTCCCTCGCCTTCTCTTTCCCTCGCCTTCTCTGTCCCTCGCCTTCTCTTTCCCTCGCCTTCTCTCTCCCTCGCCTTCTCTCTCCCTCGCCTTCTCTCTCCCTCGCCTTCTCTTTCCCTCGCCTTCTCTTTCCCTCGCCTTCTCACTCCCTCGCCTTCTCACTCCCTTGCCTTCTCTTTCCCTCGCCTTCTCACTCCCTCGCCTTCTCTTTCCCTCGCCTTCTCACTCCCTCGCCTTCTCACTCCCTCGCCTTCTCACTCCCTCGCCTTCTCTTTCCCTCGCCTTCTCACTCCCTCGCCTTCTCTTTCCCTCGCCTTCTCACTCCCTCGCCTTCTCACTCCCTCGCCTTCTCTTTCCCTCGCCTTCTCACTCCCTTGCCTTCTCTTTCCCTCGCCTTCTCCTTCCTTAGCCTTCTCACTCCCTCGCCTTCTCTCTCCCTCGCCTTCTCTTTCCCTCGCCTTCTCTTTCCCTCGCCTTCTCTTTCCCTCGCCTTCTCACTCCCTCGCCTTCTCTTTCTCATCTCTTACTAAGAGGAAGAAGCAAACAGCTCCATTGTAGACTAATGAACACTGGGTGAATATTTTATGAACAGTACAGTTATCAAATGGAAGCCTCCGATTAGCATTCATGCTAACTACCTGAGGTAATGCTAGAAAGGTTAGCCGTTTCCTTTTCAAAAAAAAAATTAAAAAAAAATTGTCACATGAGCCGAATACACCAGGTAGACCTTACAGTGAAATGCTTACTTACAAGGAAACTTTTCTCTTTCCCTCGCCTTCTCACTCCCTCGCCTTCTCTTTTCCTCGCCTTCTCTTTCCCTCGCCTTCTCTTTCCCTCGCCTTCTCTTTCCCTCGCCTTCTCTCTCCCTCGCCTTCTCTCTCCCTCGCCTTCTCTTTCCCTCGCCTTCTCTCTCCCTCGCCTTCTCTTTCCCTCGCCTTCTCTTTCCCTCGCCTTCTCTTTCCCTCGCCTTCTTTTCCCATCGCCTTCTCTCTCCCTCGCCTTCTCACTCCCTCGCCTTCTCTTTCCCTCGCCTTCCCTTTCCCTCGCCTTCTCTTTCCCTCGCCTTCTCTTTCCCTCGCCTTCTCTTTCCCTCGCCTTCTCTCTCCCTCGCCTTCTCTCTCCCTCGCCTTCTCTCTCCCTCGCCTTCTCACTCTCTCGCCTTCTCTTTCCCTCGCCTTCTCTTTCCCTCGCCTTCTCACTCCCTCGCCTTCTCACTCCCTTGCCTTCTCTTTCCCTCGCCTTCTCACTCCCTCGCCTTCTCTTTCCCTCGCCTTCTCACTCCCTCGCCTTCTCACTCCCTCGCCTTCTCACTCCCTCGCCTTCTCTTTCCCTCGCCTTCTCACTCCCTCGCCTTCTCTTTCCCTCGCCTTCTCACTCCCTCGCCTTCTCAGTCCCTCGCCTTCTCTTTCCCTCGCCTTCTCACTCCCTTGCCTTCTCTTTCCCTCGCCTTCTCCTTCCTTAGCCTTCTCACTCCCTCGCCTTCTCTCTCCCTCGCCTTCTCTCTCCCTCGCCTTCTCTTTCCCTCGCCTTCTCTTTCCCTCGCCTTCTCTTTCCCTCACCTTCTCTTTCCCTCGCCTTCTCACTCCCTCGCCTTCTCTTTCTCATCTCTTACTAAGAGGAAGAAGCAAACAGCTCCATTGTAGACTAATGAACACTGGGTGAATATTTTATGAACAGTACAGTTATCAAATGGAAGCCTCCGATTAGCATTCATGCTAACTACCTGAGGTAATGCTAGAAAGGTTAGCCGTTTCCTTTTCAAAAAAAAAAATTAAAAAAAATTGTCACATGAGCCGAATACACCAGGTAGACCTTACAGTGAAATGCTTACTTACAAGCCCTTAACCAACAGTGCAGTTTTAAGAAAAAAAATAAGTGTTAAGTGTTAATAAGTAAAAAATAGATAAGTAACAGTAACAAATAATTAAAGAGTAGCAGTAAAAAAAACAATAGTGAGGCTATATACAGGGGGTACCGGTACAGAGTCAATGTGCAGGGGCACCGGTTAGTCGCGGTAATTGAGGTAATATGTACATGTAGGTAGAGTTAAAGTGGACGCGAGACAAAGTGGACGTGAGAGAACGTAAAGCCTGTAGAAATCTAAAGGATATTTTCTGAATCCCAATTTTCCAATTACAAATGATCATTGTGGGCGCAATCTGTTTGCCAATCTCACACATCCAAGGGGACAATGCATCAAAATCACTAATTAGGAAATCTCCCCGTTCTCTTTCAATTTCCCTCCGCCACCGATGAGATAACAGAAGTTAACAGAATTAAACCGCTTATCTGTCCGGAACCAGGACAATTGTTATTTTGGTAAATAAATGCGGTAGAAAGGGTGAAGGCGTAAGAAGGAGGCCATTGTGACAAGCTGTGCTGTGAGGCTGATAAAGTGAGAGGGGGAGGACCACAAAGAGGAACTGCTATCAATTACCTTGCTATTGTTTCCCATTCATCCATAATTAAACGTGGACAAAGACATCCGTCCTCACTACCGGCAGAGGAAAACAAAAGGCTGGAAGACAGTGGTTTGTGTGTGTGTGTTTGGCATCGCTGCCTAGGAGAACGGAAGTCATGAATATTATAGACAAACAGCATTGAACATCACAACAGATAAACAAAAGCCCTGTTGTCATCTGTGGGCTTGTAAAGAGGTGGGAGTAAAAACAGAGAAACACAGAGACACAGATGAAGATATATCTACACATGTCTCTGAGGCAATGGCCGTTTCATTACATGCTTGATTTATACTATGTGTTGCATTGTGGGCCTTAAGAGTGGCATAAATAATAATGTCGTCACACTGACAATGAGGAGTCACTCACAGAGTTAGAGGTTTAGACATACATTCTACTATCCTAGAAGTTTAGAACAGAATATAATATACTATCTGAAATACATCGCTGTCGGCTCACCTGACAGGTACTCGCCACCCTGTGCCTTGTGAGTCGGATGACACTGCAATCATTACTCCTCCTCCAAGGCACTCAGAATCACATTTATACACCAAATACATTTGCAAGGACTGTAGAGGAATTCGACTCAGTGAAATGATGCCGGAACAAAAAAACAGAACACACAGACGATAAACAAATGGAACATACAGACAAGGTATATAAACACAGAACATACAGACAAGATATATAAACACAGAATATACAGACAAGATATATAAACACAGAACATACATGCAAGATATATAAACACAGAACATACATGCAAGATATATAAACACAGAACATACAGACAACATATATAAACACAGAACATACAGACAAGATATATAAACACAGAACATACAGACAAGATATATAAACACAGAACATACAGACAAGGTATATAAACACAGAACATACAGACAAGGTATATAAACACAGAATGTACAGACAAGGTATATAAACACAGAACATACAGACAAGGTATATAAACACAGAATATACAGACAAGATATATAAACACAGAACATACAGACAACATATATAAACACAGAACATACAGACAAGGTATATAAACACAGAACATACAGACAAGGTATATAAACACAGAACATACAGACAAGGTATATAAACACAGAACACACAGACAAGGTATATAAACACAGAACATACAGACAAGATATATAAACACAGAACATACAGACAAGATATATAAACACAGAACATACAGACAAGGTATATAAACACAGAACATACAGACAAGATAAATAAACACAGAACAGACAGACAAGGTATATAAACACAGAACATACAGACAAGGTATATAAACACAGAATATACAGACAAGATATATAAACACAGAACATACAGACAACATATATAAACACAGAACATACAGACAAGGTATATAAACACAGAACATACAGACAAGGTATATAAACACAGAACATACAGACAAGGTATATAAACACAGAACACACAGACAAGGTATATAAACACAGAACATACAGACAAGATATATAAACACAGAACATACAGACAAGATATATAAACACAGAACATACAGACAAGGTATATAAACACAGAACATACAGACAAGATATATAAACACAGAACAGACAGACAAGGTATATAAACACAGAACATACAGACAAGATATATAAACACAGAATATACAGACAAGATATATAAACACAGAATATACAGACAAGATATATAAACACAGAATATACAGACAAGGTATATAAACACAGAACATACAGACAAGATATATAAACACAGAACATACAGACAAGATATATAAACACAGAATATACAGACAAGGTATATAAACACAGAACATACAGACAAGATATATAAACACAGAACATACAGACAAGATATATAAACACAGAATATACAGACAAGGTATATAAACACAGAATATACAGACAAGATATATAAACACAGAACATACAGACACGGTATATAAACACAGAACATACAGACAAGGTATATAAACACAGAACATACAGACAACATATATAAACACAGAACATACAGACAAGGTATATAAACACAGAATATACAGACAAGATATATAAACACAGAACATACAGACAACATATATAAACACAGAACATACAGACAACATATATAAACACAGAACATACAAACAAGGTATATAAACACAGAATATACAGACAAGATATATAAACACAGAACATACAGACAACATATATAAACACAGAACATACATGCAAGGTATATAAACACAGAATATACAGACAAGATATATAAACACAGAACATACAGACAACATATATAAACACAGAACATACAGACAAGATATATAAACACAGAATATACAGACAAGATATATAAACACAGAATATACAGACAAGATATATAAACACAGAACATACAGACAACATATATAAACACAGAACATACAGACAAGATATATAAACACAGAATATACAGACAAGGTATATAAACACAGAATATACAGACAAGATATATAAACACAGAACATACAGACAACATATATAAACACAGAACATACAGACAAGATATATAAACACAGAATATACAGACAAGATATATAAACACAGAACATACATGCAAGATATATAAACACAGAACATACAGACAACATATATAAACACAGAACATACAGACAAGATATATAAACACAGAATATACAGACAAGATATATAAACACAGAACATACAGACAACATATATAAACACAGAACATACAGACAACATATATAAACACAGAACATACAGACAAGATATATAAACACAGAACATACAGAGAAGATATATAAACACAGAATATACAGACAACATATATAAACACAGAACATACAGACAAGATATATAAACACAGAATATACAGACAAGATATATAAACACAGAATATACAGACAAGATATATAAACACAGAATATACAGACAAGGTATATAAACACAGAATATACAGACAAGATATATAAACACAGAATATACAGACAAGATATATAAACACAGAATATACAGACAAGATATATAAACACAGAACATACAGACAAGATATATAAACACAGAACATACAGACAACATATATAAACACAGAACATACAGACAAGATATATAAACACAGAACATACAGAGAAGATATATAAACACAGAATATACAGACAACATATATAAACACAGAACATACAGACAAGATATATAAACACAGAACATACAGACAAGATATATAAACACAGAACATACAGAGAAGATATATAAACACAGAATATACAGACAGACGTTAAACAAATAGAAAATACAGACAAAATGATGAATTATGAAGTTAAATGTTGAATTATAAATAAAGTCAAATGTTAAATAAAGTAACATTTTGAATCATAAATTAAGTTAAATGTTGAATTATAAAGAATGATAAAGTTAAATGTGTAATGATAAATAAAGTTAAATTTTGAATGACAAATAAAGTTAAAAGTGTAATGATGAATAAAGTTATACGATGAATGATAAATGTAAATGTTGAATGACAAATAAAGTTAAAAGTTGAATGTTAAATAAATGTTGAATGCCGACTGCAACAGAACACATCACTAATTAATGGAGAAATGTAAACTCCATGGATATTAAGTCCAATCAGAAGTTAATGAATGGATAAACACAAAATGATGAACATGAAATTATGAGGGCCTCCCTTGTAGAGATCTTAGAAACATGATTTACATCCCACTACATTAGGCTTTTATAGGGTGCTTCCCAAATGGCACCCTATTCCCCAGAGTGCACTACTTTTAACCAGGTCACTGGTCTAAAGTAGTGCACTACATAGTGAATAGGGTGCCATTTGGGACACATGTGCACAGTACTTAATTTTTTTAATCCAGCTATAATCTGTCATAGTTTATTTGTGATGCCATGTTGAGTCCCATGGGGTTTAGGTTAGCATAATTACAATGACTTCTTGGACAACAATTAAACAATGTAATTATTCTCCACCCTGCACTGTACATCTAGACCATCCATATCTGTCATCTGGAAATCCCCGTGGCATTCCTCTAGTGTCAGAGGTAACAATGATTAACTGATATATACTGTTGAACACCAAATACTGGATCCATTTGTAATCACCACTTTACAGTGTGTGTGTGTGTGTCTATGAACAGTCATCATGTGGTGGGGTTTGATTTGTTAACCACCATCAGATTTATTGCACCCTGGTGATGTTAAATCACTGAGAGTTATGTCCCTGGTAATGTTAAATCACTGAGAGTTATGTCCCTGGTGATGTTAAATCACTGAGAGTTATGTCCCTGGTGATGTTAAATCACTGAGAGTTATGTCCCTGGTGATGTTAAATCACTGAGAGTTATGTCCCTGGTGATGTTAAATCACTGAGAGTTATGTCCCTGGTGATGTTAAATCACTGAGAGTTATGTCCCTGGTAATGTTAAATCACTGAGAGTTATGTTCCTGGTGATGTTAAATCACTGAGAGTTATGTCCCTGGTGATGTTAAATCACTGAGAGTTATGTCCCTGGTGATGTTAAATCACTGAGAGTTATGTCCCTGGTGATGTTAAATCACTGAGAGTTATGTCCCTGGTGATGTTAAATCACTGAGAGTTATGTCCCTGGTGATGTTAAATCACTGAGAGTTATGTCCCTGGTGATGTTAGGTCACTGAGAGTTATGTCCCTGGTGATGTTAAATCACTGAGAGTTATGTCCCTGGTGATGTTAAATCACTGAGAGTTATGTCCCTGGTGATGTTAAATCACTGAGAGTTATGTCCCTGGTGATGTTAGGTCACTGAGAGTTATGTCCCTGGTGATGTTAAATCACTGAGAGTTATGTCCCTGGTGATGTTAAATCACTGAGAGTTATGTCCCTGGTGATGTTAGGTCACTGAGAGTTATGTCCCTGGTGATGTTAAATCACTGAGAGTTATGTCCCTGGTGATGTTAGGTCACTGAGAGTTATGTCCCTGGTGATGTTAAATCACTGAGAGTTATGTCCCTGGTGATGTTAAATCACTGAGAGTTATGTCCCTGGTGATGTTAAATCACTGAGAGTTATGTCCCTGGTGATGTTAAATCACTGAGAGTTATGTCCCTGGTGATGTTAAATCACTGAGAGTTACAGTGCATTTGGAAATTATTCAGACCCCTCGACTATTTTCACATTTCAGGCTTATTCTAAAATTGATTAAATCGCCCCCCCCCCCCCCCCCCCCCCCCCCCATCAATATACACACAATACCCCATAATAAGGAAAGGAAAAACATAAGGAAAAACAGTTACATTTTTGGAAATGTATTAAAAATAAAAAACGGAAATATAACATTCACATAGGTATTCAGACCCTTTACTCAGTACATTGTTGAATGACATTTGGCAGGAATTACAGCCTCGAGTCTTCTTGGGTATGACGCTACAAGTTTGGCACACCTGGAGAGTTTCTCCCATTCTTCTCTGCAGATCCTCTCATTCATCCCCCTCCTCTCCCCGGTAACTATTCCCCAGGTCGTTGTTGTAAATGAGAACGTGTTCTCAGTCAACTTACCTGGTAAAATAACGGATAAATATATATTAAAAAAAATTAAAAGGACATTCAGAGACTTGTCCCGAAGCCACTCCTGCATTGTCTTGGCTGTGTGCTTAGGGTCGTTGTCCTGTTGGAAGGTGAACCTTCACCCAAGTCTGAGGTCCTGAGTACTCTCGAGCAGGTTTTCATCAAGAATCTCTCTGTACTTTTCTCCGTTCATCTTTCCCTCGATCCTGACTCCCAGTCCCTGCCACTGAAAAAGACTCGCACAGCATTATGCTGTGGACCAAAAGGCTCCTTAACAGCTTCTACCTCCAAGCCATAAGACTGCTGAACAATTAATCAAAATGGCCACAGGACTATTTACATTGACACCCCCCTCCGGCCATTTGTTTTCTACACTGCTGACTCCTCGCTGTTTATTATCTATGTATAGTCACTTCACCCCTACCTACATGTACAAATTACCTCCATTAACCTGTACCCCTGCACCTGACTCGGTACCAGTACCCCCTGTATACAGCCTCCACACTGACTCGGTACCAGTACCCCCTGTATATAGCCTCCACACTGACTCAGTACCAGTATCCCCTGTATACAGCCTCCACACTGACTCAGTACCAGTACCCCCTGTATATAGCCTCCACACTGACTCGGTACCAGTACCCACTGTATATAGCCTCCACACTGACTCGGTACCAGTACCCCCTGTATATAGCCTCCACACTGACTCAGTACCAGTATCCCCTGTATACAGCCTCCACACTGACTCAGTACCAGTACCCCCTGTATATAGCCTCCACACTGACTCGGTACCAGTACCCACTGTATATAGCCTCCACACTGACTCGGGAAACCAGTACCCACTGTATATAGCCTCCACACTGACTCGGTACCAGTACCCACTGTATATAGCCTCCACACTGACTCGGTACCAGTACCCCCTGTATATAGCCTCCACACTGACTCTGTACCAGTACCCACTGTATAGAGCCGCCACACTGACTCGGTACCAGTACCCCCTGTATATAGCCTCCACACTGACTCAGTACCAGTACCCCCTGTATATAGCCTCCACACTGACTCGGTACCAGTACCCACTGTATATAGCCTCCACACTGACTCGGGAAACCAGTACCCACTGTATATAGCCTCCACACTGACTCGGTACCAGTACCCCCTGTATATAGCCTCCACACTGACTCGGTACCAGTACCCACTGTATATAGCCTCCACACTGACTCGGGTACCAGTACCCACTGTATATAGCCTCCACACTGACTCGGTACCAGTACCCCCTGTATATAGCCTCCACACTGACTCGGTACCAGTACCCACTGTATATAGCCTCCACACTGACTCGGTACCAGTACCCCCTGTATATGGCCTCCACACTGACTCGGTACCAGTACCCACTGTATATAGCCTCCACACTGACTCAGTACCAGTATCCCCTGTATACAGCCTCCACACTGACTCAGTACCAGTACCCCCTGTATATAGCCTCCACACTGACTCGGTACCAGTACCCACTGTATATAGCCTCCACACTGACTCGGTACCAGTACCCCCTGTATATAGCCTCCACACTGACTCGGTACCAGTACCCCCTGTATATAGCCTCCACACTGACTCGGTACCAGTACCCCCTGTATATAGCCTCCACACTGACTCAGTACCAGTACCCCCTGTATATAGCCTCCACACTGACTCGGTACCAGTACCCACTGTATATAGCCTCCACACTGACTCGGGAAACCAGTACCCACTGTATATAGCCTCCACACTGACTCGGTACCAGTACCCCCTGTATATAGCCTCCACACTGACTCGGTACCAGTACCCACTGTATATAGCCTCCACACTGACTCGGGTACCAGTACCCACTGTATATAGCCTCCACACTGACTCGGTACCAGTACCCCCTGTATATAGCCTCCACACTGACTCGGTACCAGTACCCACTGTATATAGCCTCCACACTGACTCGGTACCAGTACCCCCTGTATATGGCCTCCACACTGACTCGGTACCAGTACCCACTGTATATAGCCTCCACACTGACTCGGTACCAGTACCCACTGTATATAGCCTCCACACTGACTCGGTACCAGTACCCCCTGTATATAGTCTCCACACTGACTCGGTACCAGTACCCACTGTATATAGCCTCCACACTGACTCGGTACCAGTACCCCCTGTATATAGCCTCCACACTGACTCGGTACCAGTACCCCCTGTATATAGTCTCCACACTGACTCGGTACCAGTACCCACTGTATATAGCCTCCACACTGACTCGGTACCAGTACCCCCTGTATATAGCCTCCACACTGACTCGGTACCAGTACCCCCTGTATATAGCCTCCACACTGACTCGGTACCAGTACCCCCTGTATATAGCCTCCACACTGACTCGGTACCAGTACCCCCTGTATATAGTCTCCACACTGACTCGGTACCAGTACCCACTGTATATAGCCTCCACACTGACTCGGTACCAGTACCCCCTGTATATAGCCTCCACACTGACTCGGTACCAGTACCCCCTGTATATAGCCTCCACACTGACTCGGTACCAGTACCCCCTGTATATAGCCTCCACACTGACTCGGTACCAGTACCCCCTGTATATAGCCTCCACACTGACTCGGTACCAGTACCCCCTGTATATAGCCTCCACACTGACTCGGTACCAGTACCCCCTGTATTTAGCCTCGTTATTGTGTTACTTTTCATTATTTTTTTACTTTAGTTTATTTGGTAAATATTTTCTTAACTCTTCTTGAACTGCACTGTTGGTTAAGGGCTTGTAAGTAAGTGTTTCACGGTAAGGTCTACACATGTTGTGTTCGGAGCATGTGACAAATAATGTTTGATTTGCTGCCTCCACCATGCTTCACCGAAGGGATGGTGCCAGGTTTCCTCCAGAAGTGACACTTGGCATTCAGGCCAAAGAGTTTATTCTTGATTTCATCAGACCAGAGAATCTAGTTTCTCATGGTCTGAGAGTCCTTTAGGTGCCTTTTGGCAAACTCCAAGCGGGCTGTCATGTGCCTTTTACTGAGGAGTGGCTTCTGTCTGGCCACTCTACCATAAAAGCCTGATTGGTGGAGTGCTGCAGAGATGGTTGTCTCCCATCTCCACAGAGGAACTGTGAGGGTTCTTGGTCACCTCCCTGACAAAGGCCATTCTCCACCAATTGCTCAATTTCGCCTGGCGGCCAGCTTTAGAATAATGGAGGCCACTATGTTCTTGGGGATCTTCAATGCTACAGATATTTTTTGTACCCTTTCCCAGATCTGTGCCTCGACACAATCCTGTCTCGGAGCTCTACAGACAATTCACTCTACCTCATGGCTTGGTTTTTGCTCTGACAATCACTGTCAGCTGTGGGACCTTATATAGACAGGTGTGTGCCTTTTCAAATCATGTCCAATCAATTAAATTTACCACAGGTGGACTCCAAGTTGTAGAAACATCTCAAGGATGATTAATGGAAACAGGATCCACCTGAGCTCAATTTTAAGTCTCATAGCAAAGGATCTGAATACATATGTAAATGTATGTATCTTGTCTATGCTGCTCTGTACCATCACTCATTCATATATCCTTATGTACATATTCTTTATCCCCTTACACTGTGTACAAGATAGTAGTTTTGGAATTGTTAGTTAGATTACTTGTTGGTTATTACTGCATTGTCGGAACTAGAAGCACAAGCATTTCGCTACACTCGCATTAACATCTGCTAACCATGTGTATGTGACAAATAAAATTTGATTTGATTTGGTTTGATTTGAAATAAGGTATCCGTTTTTTATTTGCAATAAATGTGCACAAATTTCTAAAAACCTGTTTTCGCTTTGTCATTATGGTGTATTGTGATGTCATTATGGGGTATTGTGATGTCATTATGGGGTATTGTGTGTAGATCGATGAGGAAAAAATGATTCAATACTTTTTAGAATAAGACTAACGTAACAAAATGTGGGAAAAGTCAAGGGGTCTGAATACTTTCCGAATGCACTGTATGTCCATGAGATCTTAAAATAATTGAAAGTTATGGGATCTTAAAAGAATTCTTAAAAGAATCTTAAAATACTCTGGATATTGTTATTTCTCCAGCTGAGAGTTACAGTAGTAGATAACTCCCTTCCAATCAATACAATAACATGGAAGCCCTGACCTTAGACAAATTATAAGTCTTAGTTTTACTGCCTTTAATTTCCCATCTCCTCATATCAAACATCATAACTATATCTTGCTAGCTGTGGTATTTAAGATATGAGAGGAGCTTTCTGGCCTCCTAAATGTTAATTAAATTATATAATTTGGATCGAGCCATGAAAAAAAGCCAACTGCAATTTCTATGATTAGGTTTAGCGGAAATAGAGTGTGATGCCGTGCTGATTTTATTCATCTTGGCTTTGAAGAAGAACACTAAGTAGGTGGTGTACATCGTCTGTTCCAAATGGCAACCTATTCCCTATGTAGTGCACTACTTTTGGCCAGAGCCCATATCCTGTGTCCCAAATGGCACCCTATTCCGTAGGGATAGAACACCTTCCCTGGACCATACAGTATAGGGATCTCTCTCTTTTTCTCTAAGCCTCTTCTTTCCTCTCCTCCCTTTCTCTCACTCTCCCCTCTTTCTCTCTCTCGCTCTCGGTCTCTCTCTCCCTCCTTTCTCTCTGTCTCTCTCGCTCACTTTCTTCCCGAGTCCTGAGGGGTCCATCAGCATCAGAGCTGAGATACAGGAAGATGGAAACAGTCTTATTATGACCTTGGAACATCACAGATCTATCTGAGTTACATTTGACATCCTTCAGGTTTGTCTCTGTGTTCCTTTTCCATTTTTAACTGAGATTTTGGGTTAGGTACAGGCAGCCCTTTCAGTGTGCCACTCAGTGTCTGTCTCCTCTCTCCGTCTCTTCCATCTTTTACTTTATGTCAGTCTGACTGTCTCTACCTCTCTTCTTCAAAAAGTTATTCTTCCTCTTGTCAAGACGCTGTGTTCTGAGAAGCTGGGAGTATGTTTGTGTGTGTGTGTGTGTGTGTGTGTGTGTGTGTGTGTGTGTGTGTGTGTTGCTATCTTATATAACGAGTCAGGGTGACGGGATATTCAAAGGCCTCCCAGATCAAAGAGCACAGATCGCCCTGAAGTACTGAGGAGACCTCAAACACTTTAACTGAAGTACTGAGGAGACCTCAAACACTTTAACTGAAGTACTGAGGAGACCTCAAACACTTTAACTGAAGTACTGAGGAGACCTCAAACACTTTAACTGAAGTACTGAGGAGACCTCAAACACTAACTGAAGTACTGAGGAGACCTCAAACACTTTAACTGAAGTACTGAGGAGACCTCAAACACTAACTGAAGTACAGAGGAGACCTCAAACACTTTAACTGAAGTACTGAGGAGACCTCAAACACTAACTGAAGTACTGAGGAGACATCAAACACTAACTGAAGTACTGAGGAGACCTCAAACACTAACTGAAGTACTGAGGAGACCTCAAACACTAACTGAAGTACTGAGGGGACCTCAAACACTAACTGAAGTACTGAGGGGACCTCAAACACTAACTGAGGTACTGAGGAGACCTCAAACACTAACTAAAGTACTGAGGAGACCTCAAACACTTTAACTGAAGTACTGAGGAGACCTCAAACGAGGTCTAACGAGGTTCTTAACGAGGGGATACTGGGAATTGGAATGGAAATGGAACGGGCATAATTAGGATAGACCCGTCTGTCTGTCTGTCTGTCTGTCTGTCTCAAGAAGTCAAAATGAGCTGTACATTGCTAACCTAAGTCCCCTAAAAACAGAATCTCTATATCGACGATAATTGGGTCTATCCTAATTATGCCCGTTCCATTTCCATTCCAATTCCCAGTATCCCCTCGTTAAGAACCTCGTTAGTCCTCAATGTCATACGACGCTGCTGATAACGATTAATCTGACCGATATCACATCCTGAACATTACAATGTTGAAACATGATAACATCACTGATATCACTGGTGAGTGCATTGGATTACACACAGGGGCTTGGCACAGTGCCAAACATGCCATCTAGAATCCATTTAACCATTGACATCATTTAGCTCATTTGCATGATCAAGGATGCGTGGTTATGATGTACAAGCACCTCCTCTTAAAGCCATACTGTTGAGCCTGTTTGACAAACATCACCATTCACCTTGAACCTGAAAGACTCAGTAGTCAACAGTGATGTTATAGAAGGGAAAGGGGGAGACCTAGTCATCTGTACAACTGAAATGTGTCTTCCTCATTTAACCCAACCCCTCAGAATCAGAGAGGTGCGGAGGGGCTGCCTTAATGGACGTCCACGTCATCGACGCCCGGGGATCAGATGTTGTTGGGAGTTAACTGCCTTGCTCAAGGGGAGAACGGCAGATTGTTCCACCTTGCCGGCACAGGGATTCGAACCAGTTACTTTTTGGTTACTGGCCCAAGGCTCTTAACCGCCAGGGGATGTGGTGTAATATGAGACAAGCCCATGGATGGAGAGTAAAACCTAATGGTGATGTGTCAGATTGAACCTGTCCATCACTGTCTGCAACCAGGAAGTCGAAGCGGTTTAATTGATGGAGGTAGATCCTTATCGCCATGGGAACAGTCGTGGCAGGCGTATTGACACGTGTTGCCACCCTCGAGGCTCGACGCTCATTTATGTGGGAATTCTCACTCACTCACACAAGCATGCAGACACACACACACACACACACACACACACACACACACACACACACACACACACACACCTCTACCTCCAATCTCTCCCTAGCAGGCAGAAATCTGCATTGACTTCACAGATCTTCAGAACGTTACAGGTGTCCAGAAGGACAATCAATACCCAGCACAATAAAGGGAACCGAGGTGTAAATTAGCCTACTAGGGAGTCAGAGAGCCGTTTATTCTCAGTCAGAGGGGATCATTTACTAGTATTTAGTCTAACACACTGAATAATGTGTGTGTTTTAGGATATAGACTATCATTTGTTTAAGTTGAACAAGATGTGAAGTGAACACCCCACAGAAATAGCTGAGGATCACATTCAATGAATGAAACATGGTTGTGAAATGGATTGTTTGCCCTGCATGCTACAGCTACGTTGTAGTCATCATCACTCTACCATGTCTATATAGATGAACGTCTTCTAGATAGATAATAGAGAGATTAGAAACAGGCAGCATGAAAACATGTCAACAAGCAAACAAACGGATGAAAATAACCCTGTTGTCATGTCTCTGTGTTACCATCCTCTTCTACAACCCAGAATCCCCGTTTCCTCCCCTGCCTCCGTCCCTTCATCCATCCCTCCATCTATCTATCAGTCCCTTCATTCATCCCTCCATCTATCAGTCCCTTCATTCATCCCTCCATCTATCTATCAGTCCCTTCCTCCCCAGCTATGTCCCTTCATTCATCCCTCCATCTATCTATCAGTCCCTTCATTCATCCCTCCATCTATCAATCAGTCCCTTCCTCCCCTGCTATGTCCCTTCATTCATCCATCTATCTATCAGTCCCTTCATTCATCCCTCCATCTATCTATCAGTCCCTTCCTCCCCTGCTCTGTCCCTTCATTCATCCCTCCATCTATCTATCAGTCCCTTCATTCATCCCTCCATCTATCTATCAGTCCCTTCCTCCCCTGCTATGTCCCTTCATTCATCCCTCCATCTATCTATCAGTCCCTTCCTCCCCTGCCTCTGTCCCTTCATTCATCCCTCCATCTATCTATCAGTCCCTTCCTCCGTCCCTTCATTCATCCCTCCATCTATCTATCAGTCCCTTCATTCATCCCTCCATCTATCTATCAGTCCCTTCCTCCGCCCCTTCATTCATCCCTCCATCTATCTATCAGTCCCTGCCTCCGTCCCTTCATTCATCCCTCCATCTATCTATCAGTCCCTTCCTCCCCTGCCTCCGTCCCTTCATTTATCCCTCCATCTATCTATCAGTCCCTTCCTCCCCTGCCTCCATCCCTTCATTCATCCCTCCATCTATCTATCAGTCCCTTCATTCATCCCTCCATCTATCAGTCCCTTCATTTATCCCTCCATCTATCAGTCCCTTCATTCATCCCTCCATCTATCTATCAGTCCCTTCCTCCGTCCCTTCATTCATCCCTCCATCTATCTATCAGTCCCTGCCTCCGTCCCTTCATTCATCCCTCCATCTATCTATCAGTCCCTTCCTCCCCTGCCTCCGTCCCTTCATTCATCCCTCCATTTATCTATCAGTCCCTTCCTCCCCTGCTATGTCCCTTCATTCATCCCTCCATCTATCTATCAGTCCCTTCATTCATCCCTCCATCTATCTATCAGTCCCTTCCTCCCCTGCCTCGGTCCCTTCATTCATCCCTCCATCTCTATCAGTCCCTTCATTCATCCCTCCATCTATCTATCAGTCCCTTCCTCCCCTGCCTCCGTCCCTTCATTCATCCCTCCATCTATCTATCAGTCCCTTCCTCCCCTGCCTCCGTCCCTTCATTCATCCCTCCATATATCTATCAGTCCCTTCATTCATCCCTCCATCTCTATCAGTCCCTTCATTCATCCCTCCATCTATCTATCAGTCCCTTCCTCCCCTGCCTCCGTCCCTTCATTCATCCCTCCATCTATCTATCAGTCCCTTCCTCCCCTGCCTCCGTCCCTTCATTCATCCCTCCATATATCTATCAGTCCCTTCATTCATCCCTCCATCTATCTATCAGTCCCTTCCTCCCCTGCTATGTCCCGTCATTCATCCCTCCATCTATCTATCAGTCCCTTCCTCCCCTGCCTCCGTCCCTTCATTCATCCCTCCATCTATCTATCAGTCCCTTCCTCCCCTGCTATGGCCCATCATTCATCCCTCCATCTATCTATCAGTCCCTTCATTCATCCCTCCATCTATCCATCTATCAGTCCCTTCCTCCCCTGCTATGTCCCTTCATTCATCCCTCCATCCATCTATCAGTCCCTTCCTCCCCTGCCTCCGTCCCTTCATTCATCCCTCCATCTATCTATCAGTCCCTTCCTCCCCTGCTATGTCCCTTCATTCATCCCTCCATCTATCTATCAGTCCCTTCCTCCCCTGCCTCCGTCCCTTCATTCATCCCTCCATCTATCTATCAGTCCCTTCCTCCCCTGCCTCTGTCCCTTCATTCATCCCTCCATCTATCTATCAGTCCCTTCCTCCCCTGCCTCCGTCCCTTCATTCATCCCTCCATCTATCTATCAGTCCCTTCCTCCCCTGCTATGTCCCTTCATTCATCCCTCCATCTATCTATCAGTCCCTTCATTCATCCCTCCATCTATCTATCAGTCCCTTCCTCCCCTGCTATGTCCCTTCATTCATCCCTCCATCTATCTATCAGTCCCTTCATTCATCCCTCCATCTATCTATCAGTCCCTTCATTCATCCCTCCATCTATCTATCAGTCCCTTCCTCCCCTGCCTCCGTCCCTCCATCTATCTATCAGTCCCTTCATTCATCCCTCCATCTATCTATCAGTCCCTTCCTCCCCTGCCTCCGTCCCTTCATTCATCCCTCCATCTATCTATCAGTCCCTTCCTCCCCTGCCTCCGTCCCTTCATTCATCCCTCCATCTATCTATCAGTCCCTTCATTCATCCCTCCATCTATCTATCAGTCCCTTCATTCATCCCTCCATCTATCTATCAGTCCCTTCCTCCCCTGCCTCCGTCCCTCCATCTCTATCAGTCCCTTCATTCATCCCTCCATCTATCTATCAGTCCCTTCCTCCCCTGCCTCCGTCCCTTCATTCATCCCTCCATCTATCTATCAGTCCCTTCATTTATCCCTCCATCTATCTATCAGTCCCTTCCTCCCCTGCTATGTCCCTTCATTCATCCCTCCATCTATCTATCAGTCCCTTCCTCCCCTGCTATGTCCCTTCATTCATCCCTCCATCTATCTATCAGTCCCTTCATTCATCCCTCCATCTATCTATCTATCAGTCCCTTCATTCATCCCTCCATCTATCTATCTATCAGTCCCTTCCTCCCCTGCCTCCGTCCCTTCATTCATCCCTCCATCTATCTATCAGTCCCTTCCTCCCCTGCTATGTCCCTTCATTCATCCCTCCATCTATCTATCAGTCCCTTCCTCCCCTGCCTCCGTCCCTTCATTCATCCCTCCATCTATCTATCAGTCCCTTCCTCCCCTGCCTCCGTCCCTTCATTCATCCCTCCATCTATCTATCAGTCCCTTCATTCATCCCTCCATCTATCTATCAGTCCTTTCATTCATCCCTCCATCTATCAGTCCCTTCATTCATCCCTCCATCTATCTATCAGTCCCTTCATTCATCCCTCCATCTATCTATCAGTCCCTTCCTCCCCTGCCTCCGTCCCTTCATTCATCCCTCCATCTATCTATCAGTCCCTTCCTCCCCTGCTATGTCCCTTCATTCATCCCTCCATCTATCTATCAGTCCCTTCATTCATCCCTCCATCTATCTATCAGTCCCTTCCTCCCCTGCCTCCGTCCCTTCATTCATCCCTCCATCTATCTATCAGTCCCTTCCTCCCCTGCTATGTCCCTTCATTCATCCCTCCATCTATCTAGCAGTCCCTTCATTCATCCCTCCATCTATCTATCCGTCCCTTCCTCCCCAGGCTATTGATGGAAGACCAGGCCTGCTGAATACGCCTCTCCCTGGACGCTGGCTGGGTCGCTGGCAGCACGGAGGACACAACACAATGTTCTTATCTTCTCTCTCTCCCCCTGTCCTCTCCTCTCCCTAATCTCTCTCCTCTTCCTGTCTCCCCTCCCTCTTCTCTGTCTCCCCTCTTGCTCTCCCTCCATCTCCCTCCTCTCCTCTTCCAGTCTCCCCTCCCTCCATCTCCCTGTCTCCCCTCCCGCTCTCGCTCCCTCTCCTCTTCCCCCCTCTCCCTTCCCGCTCTCTCTCTCTCTCTCCCTCCCTCTCTTCTCTCTCTAGTATGGCAGGTAATTGCAGTCTGGGGAGGGACAGGTGCTCTCACAATAGAACCCCAGTGTCCAGGCTGTCTCCTTTCAAGAGCCATGTAATTACCTAATTGAAAAGCTCACAGGAGAGACAGAGGGAGACACACAGGAGACTGTGGGAGAGAGAGGGAGCGTGGAGGAGAGAGAGAGCGATAAGGTCGCTGGATGGAGAAGAGCAAAGGCTGTTTCTATGTTGATCCAGAACCACCACCCCTCCTCCTCTTAACTCAGATCACGACAGAGGATAACATTGTTGAGCAGGGATGGAGCGTGGGATGAATGGAGATGGGGGATTGTAATGAGAAATGTATTGTTAAATGATGAGGATGGTCACGGAAGAGTGAAACACAAAAGAGGTGTGGGGTCACTCCATTTCTGATGTCACTGCTCTTTTTCACCACAACACTTCTGTTGTGTTCACTTGACGAGGGCCCTATTGAGTCGGATGGAGAGGGATATGGAGAGATGCTGTCACAGTCTTCTTTAAAAGACCTCCTCATTTTTCTGTCCCTCACACACTGTTTCCACAAACTGAACGTCGAGTTGCCTTGAGGGGAGGGAGAGTGGCACGGCAACGTTCTGTGGTGGTGTTCTGTAAAGGCCTTGTTATATTTGATTCTACGTCTGTCCTACACAAACTGTCCTGCTTTGAGTGGCACCTGAGGAGAACTGATGGCTTCTATAACATAGATGTAGAGGGGTATAGATCAGAACATTGCTTCTGTTGACTCTCGTAGGTTTGTGTTTTCACTGTACAAAGAGATCCACAAACTGCCTTGAAGACTAAAAACATTGAAAAGCCCCATTTGGCTGAAAGTTTGGAGCTTTTGAAGAAAGTTGAAAGCTTTGAAACAAGGACGTGAGAACTGTCCTTGGGAGAGATTCTAGCGCTCATAGTCAGGTGGCATTTTTACTTCTGTTTGTCTTTGTATCAGACGTCTGTGGTTGTTGGTTCAAACGAGAGGAAAGATATTTCCCAAGGCTAGCATATTTAACTACCGCGGACTCAAGCTGCTTCCATTTAATGTTTGAGGCAAAACATTTTGTAATAATTGTCCTCTCTGGAAAGACAGATGTCTCACTCGATGTTTTGATTGGCAACAGGCGCCGGAATCTTTAAATATTGTGAAAATACTTGCCGACTTCATTGACAAAGTTATGTGAGTCACGGGAGCCAGACGCTGAATGATGGGAAAGAGGCAGTAACACTGTGAGATGTGAAAGCATGTTTCCACCTATAATCACTGAACGCAATGACAACATAATCAGAGTGGCGTTAATGAGGCCCCGTTGACTGCAGTACCAGTCTCAATATCAGGAGGAAGCTGACATCACCATCTTGTTGAAGACCAAGCCATCCACCGACATGGAAATAAGCAACCGATGGGGTGCCATTTGGGTCACATCCTATTCCCTAAATAGTGCACTACTTTAGACGAGGGCCCATAGGCCTCTGGTCAAAAGTACATGCACTACACTACATAGGGAATAGGGTGCAATTTGGGACTTACATATATCTATGAAGGAAACTCCCTCCCTCCCTCCCTTCGTTAGTTGTATCTCCATCTCTAATCCCCTGTCCCTAATAGCTGGGACAGAATCCATTTCCTCATGTACATCTAGAGACGGCATATGACAAGTACTTCAAATGCTATGTGAGGAAGTCATCCTATCAAATATGTTACATTTACTTCACAGCCAAGGGAGTCGAGTTGGGCGGGAAGGATGAAGGGGGGTTGGCATGGAGGGAGGGACGGAGGGAGGAAGGGAGTTGGCATGGAGGGACAGAGGGAGGGAGGGAAGCTGGTAGCCTGTCCTCTTCATGAGCCCCTATCTTCAATGATTGATTGACAAAATACAGACAAAATGTCCCTCTGACTTCATTCATATTAATCCAGTCTTCAAGCTTTTCTGTCTTGACAGCCGACACTTATGATTAGACACTTGGCATCTAATCATAGGATGTGCTCCTGGGTAGGTACATGTGTATCCCTTATATCAACACTGTAATTACAGATCTGGTTGTTAACTTCAGGATCGGTGGGTCCCCCTACGAGACGGTTGAGCTAACGTAGGCTAATGCGATTAGCATGAGGTTGAGCTAACGTAGGCTAATGCGATTAGCATAAGGTTGTCAGTAACAAGAACATTTCCCAGGACATAGACATATCTGATATTGGCAGAAAGCTTAAATTCTTGTTAATCTAACCGCACTGTCCAATTTACAGTAGCTATTACAGTGAAGTAATACCATGCCATTGTTTGAGGAGAGTGCACAGTTTTGAACTTGAAAAGGCACATTTGGGCAGTCTTGACATAACATTTTGAACATTGAGAAAATTGAAAAAAGGGACGGATCCTTTCAAAGATTGTAAGTAGAATGTAACAAATGTAACTAACAGGGTTATACCTAATTTTCTCCTACATTTAAAAAAAAAATGATTTCCTAATTTATCCTGGTAGCCTATTGTCTGCAAAGGTTGTAGAGTCATTATAAAGGTTATACTCTACAGGGTTTCTTTTCACATGAAGTTGCTTGTTCCTAATTACAATATATTCTATGTAACTACATTGTTCAGATGACACTTGATTCATTATAGCCTTTGAGCCAGGTCATAACATAGAAACAAACTAATTGAACATGACGGGGTAAGCTGATGACAGGGTAAGCTGATGACAGGGTAAGCTGATGACAGGGTAAGCTGATGACAGGGTAAACTGATGACAGGGTAAGCTGAAGACAGGGTAAACTGATGACAGGGTAAACTGATGACGGGGTAAGCTGATGACAGGGTAAACTGATGACAGGGTAAGCTGATGACAGGGTAAACTGATGACAGGGTAAGCTGATGACAGGGTAAACTGATGACAGGGTAAGCTGATGACAGGGTAAGCTGATGACAGGGTAAGCTGATGACAGGGTAAACTGATGACAGGGTAAGCTGATGACAGGGTAAACTGATGACAGGGTAAGCTGATGACAGGGTAAACTGATGACAGGGTAAACTGATGACAGGGTAAACTGATGATGACGGGGTAAGCTGATGACAGGGTAAACTGATGACAGGGTAAGCTGATGACAGGGTAAACTGATGACAGGGTAAGCTGATGACAGGGTAAGCTGATGACAGGGTAAGCTGATGACAGGGTAAGCTGATGACAGGGTAAACTGATGACAGGGTAAGCTGATGACAGGGTAAGCTGATGACTGTATTCTCCACCTCATGGTCTCTCTGTTCCTCTGTATTCTCCACCTCATGGTCTCTCTGTTCCTCTGTATTCTCCACCTCATGGTCTCTCTGTTCCTCTGTATTCTCCACCTCATGGTCTCTCTGTTCCTCTGTATTTTCCACCTCATGGTCTCTCTGTTTCTCTGTATATAACTCTCAAGCTGTAGAATAATAGACAACCTCTATTCTTGAGATAACCAAGGCTTCCACAGGACAAACTCGTTACCTTGTCAACCATTGAAAAGAAATGTGTTTATTTTAGATGGATAACACACACACACACACACACACACACACACACGTCCCTCTACTAGAACATTGACCAGCAGTACTGACTGCTTGAGGTCATGTATTTATCTGGACCAGCTCCATCCCTAACCCCTGGTGAGAAATGAAATCATAGTTATTTATGAGGATATAAAACTTAAGAGTTTCAGGGAAGTAAAAACTAGCTGATAGAAAATATTGAATTTCTAACATTGTGCTCAAGCCCCTCCCCTTGTCTTCATCCCCTGGGAACCAGGGTGTTACTTGGTACGTTGGACCACAAAAGGTCAAAGTGATTGATAACCTCTTATAGATGAAGTGGTAAATGAAGCTTTGTCACGTTATGAATCAGACCACAGCAGTAAAGGGGTTACATACCAAATGGCTCTTCCTGGTTACAGGGTTGGACTAGTAACCCAAAGGTTTCTGGATCCAATCCCCGAGCTGACAAGGTAAACATCTGTGGTTCTGCCCCTGAACGAGGCAGTTAACCCACTGTTCCCCTGAACGAGGCAGTTAACCCACTGTTCCCCTGAACGAGGCAGTTAACCCACTGTTCCCCTGAACGAGGCAGTTAACCCACTGTTCCCCTGAACGAGGCAGTTAACCCACTGTTCCCCTGAACGAGGCAGTTAACCCACTGTTCCCCTGAACGAGGCAGTTAACCCACTGTTCCCCTGAACGAGGCAGTTAACCCACTGTTCCCTGGTCGCCGAAGACCAGGATGTGGATTAAGGCAGCCCCCCGCACCTCTCTGATTCAGAGGGGTTGGGTTAAATGCAGAGTACCCCCCTTTACTTTCCCTTTCTATCCCCCATTTAGCGCACTACCATTCACCAGGGCCCATGGGAACATGCTCAATAATAGTGCACTGCATAGGGAATAGGGTGGCATTTGGGATGAACTCATGACTATATAGATGGGAAGCTGCATTACACTAACACCATTCAATATGGTCAATGCCATGGCAGTAGAGCTGGGCG
This sequence comes from Oncorhynchus clarkii lewisi, assembly GCF_045791955.1. Lineage (NCBI taxonomy): Eukaryota > Metazoa > Chordata > Actinopteri > Salmoniformes > Salmonidae > Oncorhynchus > Oncorhynchus clarkii. The sequence goes on from NC_092167.1 coordinate 4,004,761, forward strand.
CCCTACAGCGTTATGTTAACGGCCCATCAGTTCCAGGTTATGAGCAGCTCAAAGCAGAGACAGACACCAGGGCCCCACACGGCCGGGTCACTGGGTATTTACTGTTACATTGATCTGTGAGGAACAGCTACAGAAACAGGCCATCAATCTGGCTCAAGTCCCTGACCTTCGCAGAATAAATGAAAAAGATGCTGAGTATCAGTGGAAATCTGATCATCTCATAAGGAACAGTCCCGGCGGTTAGGAGTTTGTTCCATCGTTTGCTTGAAGTGGAGGTGATGTGACACAATCAATGGAGACAATAGAGAAGCCGCAAGCCAAGCACAAGTTCACAAGAGTTATTAGGGCGATGGCAGGGAATATCAGGCATTCATATTGACATAGTGAATAGTTGTAAATACTACCTCCACTACGTAGCTGTTAACTGTAAGGACAATCATAAAGAATTTATACTTGATTTATTGACAGATTGACTCCCATCTGAACCACACAGGCAGCGCCCCATAACATTATTGCTGCATAGATATTTTGACGGCATACATTTAGTTACCGGTGTATATTTGTCCCACATTTAGTCATGAATCCCCCTCCATGTAATAGGTGAACCTGACAGTCTCTCCTCTGGTCCAGCTAACTGCTGTTCATGCTGCAGCAATGCTGCCATCTGGTGGCAAGATATCAAATTGTGTACTACTGGATTTAACAGAATACAGTACGTGTTGGTTAAGATACAGTGACAGACATATACAAAAAGGTGAGTACTACCTTTCTGCTACAAAATATACTGCATTTAATACACAAAGTAATCATTAGGAAGATAAGTATTGTAAAAATGACTAAACAATTTCAAGATCATTCTATGACGACAGAAGGAAGTTGTCTGTTTTGACGGTCAATGTTTCAAATATACATTCAACAGTGCAAAAGAACTTTGGCATTAGTTATAAAACACAACGCAAATGAATGTACCGAAGACGATCTGTCGCCTGAACAACACATGAAAACTGACTGACTGCAGAGTGAAGTGGTTCTTCAAAGACAATGTTCCAGCATGTTTAAAGGAGGGAATTGAGCAGAACATCAGAGTAATAAAGACTGGTATGAATGTCTGACAATGTGTCTGAAACAGATCAGTGCAGAACGTACGGACGGCTTCATCCAGACCACATCTAATAAACCCTTCACAAACAAAATAACACACAAAGAGAAGTACTGGTTGTAACTATTTCTCAAGTAAACAAATTGACACAAAAACTAAAGAACGACAATAAACTGTCAACATCCAGAACTCACATTAATCTTATCTTAAAATAGAAAGGGGAAAGACTGCCATTGAAAAAAGGGCATTTTCAATCAAGCAAACTCCAAAACAGCTTCCTGTCTGTGCCTCCTTCTTCTCCCATGGCACTATGCTGTTCACATTATGGCTACAGTGTGCTCTAATGAACAGAACCCAGGCCACCACCTCTCTGAACATGACAACACTATAGGACAGCCTGGAGGCCCAGGACTTCAGACTACCGTCCATGTGGAGGCTGAGCATCTCTGTTGACGTTGGCCAGGCTGTGAGCCAGTCTCTTAGTGAACAGAACATGTGATTTACCACAGTATGAACGGGTCGTCTTCAACAGCTCTTCTTCCAGTGGGACCAGCAGAGAGCTCACAGGATCCTCCCTAAATGAGTACTGAGACATAGAGCATTCTGTTATCAAACAGGCACTACGTGAAGTCCACACTTCTAGATATCTACTGCAGCTGTGGCCAGAAATTCATTACATTTTAGTCATTTGGCAGAAGCTCTTATACAGAGCGTCTTACAATCAGTACAATTCACCATTTTACAATTCACATCATTGCCTGTTTTTAATGTGTGATCAAATAGACAGGGAGTGAAACATGTTTAATAGTTGTATAAAGCCTAAGAAAGACTTCCAACCTTTCTTTTCATTGGAATAAATGTCCATGAAGCTGCTGAGGTGATGTAGAGAGAGAAAAATCCCACCTTATTATCCTCCTCGGTCCAACTACAGACACAATCAGTCTTCTCTTCCCAATAATGGAAGTACCTTTACAGCTCTCACAGGAAATCAAAGGGGATGACTATTTTACGTCCTCTCGTTTGGTTTAGTCCCTGATATTGGGTTACTAAAAGTTAAGCCCCCCCCCTCCGCTCATGAAGCTCCATTTCCAATGTGTGTGTTGTTTTTATGAGGATGACGGAGCACTGTGCCAGTGGAGGCTCTACATGAACCATCAGCACTAAAACTTTACTGCTCTTTCCTGGGCCTTGGTTTTACTGTGGCTTTAATACTCTCACATATTATGTATGAGGTGTGTGTGTGTGTGTGTGTGTGTGTGTGTGTGTGTGTGTGTGTGTGTGTCAGGCGTACTGAGAGGCAAGGACGAAATATTGACCAGGCATCTTTCTGATGGACGCTCGACCCTTAGTTATAGGAAAGCAATACGAACCTGGACATTGATGATGTCATTAAACACATGCCCAGTGTCATCGATATCATTAAAACAACTGATCAGTTAGAACACATCCTGATGAGGAAATCTGTTTCGCTCACCACTAAAACGTGTGGAGATCTGCATAGACGTGGTCTGGACGCACAAACAAACATTTCCTTACACACCTAATACACAATCACTGAAAGACAATCACGTTGTTTTACCATCTGTAAACCCTTATCTGTGATCGTTGAGTTGACCTGTCGTATGGCATCGTAGACAACACTGATCTGTGATCGTTTAGCCTACCTGTCGTATGGCATCGTAGATGGCCCAGAAGGCAGGCTGAAATACTGCTCTGTGATCGTTTAGCCTACCTGTCGTATGGCATCGTAGATGGCCCAGAAGGCAGGCTGAAATACTGCTCTGTGATCGTTTAGTTGACCTGTCGTATGGCATCGTAGATGGCCCAGAAGGCAGGCTGAAATACTGCTCTGTGATCGTTTAGTTGACCTGTTGTATGGCATCGTAGATGGCCCAGAAGGCAGGCTGAAATACTGCTCTGTGATCGTTTAGCCTACCTGTCGTATGGCATCGTAGATGGCCCAGAAGGCAGACTGAAATACTGCTCTGTGATCGTTTAGTTGACCTGTCGTATGGCATCGTAGATGGCCCAGAAGGCGGGCTGAAATCCTGCTCTGTGATCGTTTAGTTGACCTGTCGTATGGCATCGTAGATGGCCCAGAAGGCAGGCTGAAATACTGCTATGTGATCGTTTAGCCTACCTGTCGTATGGCGTCGTAGACTACACTGATTCGTGATCGCTTAGTTTACCTGTCGTACGGCTTCGTAGACTACCCTGATCTGTGATCGCTTAGTTTACCTGTCGTACAGAGTCGTAGACTACACTGATCTGTGATCGCTTAGTTTACCTGTCGTACGGAGTCGTAGACTACACTGATCTATGATCACTTAGTTTACCTGTCGTACGGCTTCGTAGACTACACTGATCTGTGATTGTTTAGTTTACCTGTCGTACAGTGTCGTAGACTACACTGATCTGTGATCGTTTAGTTTACCTGTCGTACGGCGTCGTAGACTACACTGATCTGTGATCGTTTAGTTTACCTGTCGTACGGCGTCGTAGACTACACTGATCTGTGATCGTTTAGTTTACCTGTCGTACGGTGTCGTAGACTACACTGATCTGTGATCGTTTAGTTTACCTGTCGTACGGTGTCGTAGACTACACTGATCTGTGATCGTTTAGTTTACCTGTCGTACGGTGTCGTAGACTACACTGATCTGTGATCGTTTAGTTTACCTGTCGTACAGTGTCGTAGACTACACTGATCTGTGATCGTTTAGTTTACCTGTCGTACGGTGTCGTAGACTACACTGATCTGTGATTGTTTAGTTTACCTGTCGTACGGTGTCGTAGACTACACTGATCTGTGATCGTTTAGTTTACCTGTCGTACGGCGTCGTAGACTACACTGACCTGTGATCGTTTAGTTTACAGTGCCTTGCGAAAGTATTCGGCCCCCTTGAACTTTGCGACCTTTTGCCACATTTCAGGCTTCAAACATAAAGATATAAAACTGTATTTTTTTGTGAAGAATCAACAACAAGTGGGACACAATCATGAAGTGGAACGACATTTATTGGATATTTCAAACTTTTTTAACAAATCAAAAACTGAAAAATTGGGCGTGCAAAATTATTCAGCCCCTTTACTTTCAGTGCAGCAAACTCTCTCCAGAAGTTCAGTGAGGATCTCTGAATGATCCAATGTTGACCTAAATGACTAATGATGATAAATACAATCCACCTGTGTGTAATCAAGTCTCCGTATAAATGCACCTGCACTGTGATAGTCTCAGAGGTCCGTTAAAAGCGCAGAGAGCATCATGAAGAACAAGGAACACACCAGGCAGGTCCGAGATACTGTTGTGAAGAAGTTTAAAGCCGGATTTGGATACAAAAAGATTTCCCAAGCTTTAAACATCCCAAGGAGCACTGTGCAAGCGATAATATTGAAATGGAAGGAGTATCAGACCACTGCAAATCTACCAAGACCTGGCCGTCCCTCTAAACTTTCAGCTCATACAAGGAGAAGACTGATCAGAGATGCAGCCAAGAGGCCCATGATCACTCTGGATGAAATGCAGAGATCTACAGCTGAGGTGGGAGACTCTGTCCATAGGACAACAATCAGTCGTATATTGCACAAATCTGGCCTTTATGGAAGAGTGGCAAGAAGAAAGCCATTTCTTAAAGATATCCATAAAAAGTGTCGTTTAAAGTTTGCCACAAGCCACCTGGGAGACACACCAAACATGTGGAAGAAGGTGCTCTGGTCAGATGAAACCAAAATTGAACTTTTTGGCAACAATGCAAAACGTTATGTTTGGCGTAAAAGCAACACAGCTGAACACACCATCCCCACTGTCAAACATGGTGGTGGCAGCATCATGGTTTGGGCCTGCTTTTTTTCAGCAGGGACAGGGAAGATGGTTCAAATTGATGGGAAGATGGATGGAGCCAAATACAGGACCATTCTGGAAGAAAACCTGATGGAGTCTGCAAAAGACCTGAGACTGGGACGGAGATTTGTCTTCCAACAAGACAATGATCCAAAACATAAAGCAAAATCTACAATGGAATGGTTCAAAAATAAACATATCCAGGTGTTAGAATGGCCAAGTCAAAGTCCAGACCTGAATCCAATCGAGAATCTGTGGAAAGAACTGAAAACTGCTGTTCACAAATGCTCTCCATCCAACCTCACTGAGCTCGAGCTGTTTTGCAAGGAGGAATGGGAAAAAATGTCAGTCTCTCGATGTGCAAAACTGATAGAGACATACCCCAAGCGATTTACAGCTGTAATCGCAGCAAAAGGTGGCGCTACAAAGTATTAACTTAAGAGGGCTGAATAATTTTGCACGCCCAATTTGTCAGTTTTTGATTTGTTAAAAAAGTTTGAAATATCCAATAAATGTCGTTCCACTTCATGATTGTGTCCCACTTGTTGTTGATTCTTCACAAAAAAATACAGTTTTATATCTTTATGTTTGAAGCCTGAAATGTGGCAAAAGGTCGCAAAGTTCAAGGGGGCCGAATACTTTCGCAAGGCACTGTACCTGTCGTATGGCGTCGTAGACTACACTGATCTGTGATCGTTTAGTTTACCTGTCGTACGGCGTCGTAGACTACACTGATCTGTGATCGTTTAGTTTACCTGTCGTACGGCGTCGTAGACTACACTGATCTGTGATCGTTTAGTTTACCTGTCGTATGGCGTCGTAGACTACACTGATCTGTGATCGTTTAGTTTACCTGTCGTACGGCGTCGTAGACTACACTGATCTGTGATCGTTTAGTTTACCTGTCGTACGGTGTCGTAGACTACACTGACCTGTGATCGTTTAGTTTACCTGTCGTACCGTGTCGTAGACTACACTGATCTGTGATCGTTTAGTTTACCTGTCGTATGTTGTCGTAGACTACACTGATCTGTGATCGTTTAGTTTACCTGTCGTACGGCATCGTAGACTACACTGATCTGTGATCGTTTAGTTTACCTGTCGTACGGCATCGTAGACTACACTGATCTGTGATCGTTTAGTTTACCTGTCGTACGGCGTCGTAGACTACACTGATCTGTGATCGTTTAGTTTACCTGTCATACGGAGTCGTAGACTACACTGATCTGTGATCGTTTAGTTTACCTGTCGTATGGCGTCGTAGACGGCCCTGAAGGCAGGCTGTTTGAGGTCATGGTACACTCCTCTGTTCCCGTGCAGGATAAAGATACCCTCCTCCTCCGCGGAGCCACAGTTACTGCCGTAGATACAGTGGTCTGGACGGTAGTTCCAGTGGCAGGGGACTTCCAACAGACACTCTGGAGAGGGAGAGACAAGGGCTAGTTTAGAGGGGCACAAAGCCAATACGTCTGGTTGTCTTCTGGCCCTGGAGCTTAGTTGATCATCTCGACACACACCTTATTACCCAGGTAAACAATAAGACAAGACACTGCTGCCCTGCAAGGCTGGAGCTGGGATACCTGCCACAGCTATTACATTTAAAAGGTTCATGTTTCTAATCAAATCACATTTCATTTGTCACGTGCCGAATACAACAAGTGTAGTAGACATTGAAATGCTTACTTACAAGCATATAACCAACAATGCTTTAAAAAAGTGTTATAGAAAATAAAATGAACAAATAATTAAACAGCAGCAGTAAAATCATATTGAATGGTGTGTTAAACAGCTGTGTGTTGAGAGTTGAGTCTCTCCAAGGTTGGGCCTCCTTTCTAGGGAATTGTTCCTAGCCACCGTCCTTCTACATCTGCATTGCTTGCTGTTTGGGGTTTTAGGCTGGGTTTCTGTACAGCACTTTGAGATATCAGCTGATGTAAGAAGGGCTTTATAAATGAATTTGATTTGATGTTTCTACTATAACAACCATATACACTGGTATATGACTATATGTAATGTGTCTCATCATGTGGTGTAATAAGGGAGGTACTGAGCTGTGAGTCTCACCAGGGTTGTGATGGAAGATGATGTTGAGCAGGTCCTGGTCTCCCCAGGTCATGTTTAGTTTATATTTCTGCAGCAGGGGCATCAGCAGCTCCTCCCACCTCAGACCCACTGACGTCATGTCATTCTGATCACACAGAACAGGACAGAGGGTGTGTTACATTGTGGAAAACAAGCTAAGTGTCAAATCAAAGTGCCTGTGCAAACATCTTAAATTATGATGTTTGTTTGTCATTCATTCAACAAGGATACATTTATTGCAGAAAATCTCGATTCTCCCATCTCTGGATGACATTATATCTGAATATATTGCAATGGGGACCTCTGCTGGTCAAAGTTTATATTACATCTGACTGTATTGCAATGGTGACCTCTGCTGGTCGAAGTTTATATTACCCCTGAATGTATTGCAATGGTGACCTCTGCTGGTCAAAGTTTATATTACCTTGAAGTATGTGGCCCTGATGCGTGTCATGTTCATGAGCATGACTCCAGAGTTGATGCCCGTCCTGCCATAGTAGGGGTGGCGGGCGAAGCGGCTGTACCAGGCGATGCGTGGCTCCTCGTGCTCCGGCGCCATGGCGGCCAGCTGGGTAGCGTTGAAGTGAGCTAGCAGGGACCACAGAGCGTCTACAGGCTGGAGGAACAAGATGTCCGAGTCCACGTAGACTAGAGAATCCACCTCCTTTAGGATGAGCTGGGGAACAGAAACAGAGGTTAGAGATCAGGAACAAGATGTCTGAGTCCACCTCCTTTAGGATCAACTGAAGACAAGAGAGAATCAGAAACAGACAACCCATTTAGCAGTGTACACATGTACAGTAACATTTTTACTCCAAGATATTATTCTGAGGCCATGGAAACCATCATCACGCTAATATTTAATTAAACAAAATGGAATTTCTCCAGCTACGAAACTCACAGGCAGGAATAGTCTCTGAGAAGCACATGGTTTGAAGAGCTTCTTCCACTCTCCAGCATTCTCACGGGGGAAGGTGATGGGGTACAGAGTGTAGTTAAACCTGGAACGGAATGAACCTGGCCACGACTCTAACTAAACACAGAACAAAGCAAACAGACAAGTGTTATTACACAGAGGTTTTAAAAAGAGGTAAATACTCAGTTTATAGACAGGATAGATAACCTCTAGGCCACGGAGGTCTGAGTGTCGGCAGGTTTTCGCTCCTCCGTTGTACTTGATTGACGAATTCAGGTCACTAATTAGTAAGGAACTCCCCACACCTGGTTGTCTAGGCCTTAATTGAAAGGAAAAAACAAAAACCTGCAGAACCTGGGCCCTCCATGGAGTTAGTTTTACACCCCTGGTCTAGGTTATACACTGAGTACACCAAACATGAGGAACACCTTCCCAATATTGAGTTACATCCCCCTTTTCCCTCAGAACAGCCTCAATTTGTCAGGGAATGGACTCTAAGAGGTGTGGAAAGCGTTCCACAGGGAGGCTGGCCCACGTTGACTCCAATGCTTCCCACAGTTGTGTCAAGTTGGCTGGATGTCCTTTTGGTGGTGGATCATTCTTGATATACACAGGAAACTGTTTAGCGTTTTAATTTGATTTATTTAACCTTCATTTAACTAGGCAAGTCATTTAAAAACAAATTCTTATTTTACAATGACGGCCTACCCCGGCCAAACCCTCCCCTAACCTGGACGACGCTGGGCCAATTGTGTGCTGCCCTATGGGACTCCCGATCAGTCGGTTGTGATACAGCCTGGGATCGAACCAGGGTCTGTAGTGACGCCTCTAGCACTGAGATGCAGTGCCTTAGACCGCTGCGCCACTCGGGAGCCGTAAGCTCATCATATTAGCATTGCGGTTCTTAACACAAACCAGTACGCCTGGCATCTACTACCGTTCCCAATTCAAAAGGCACTTCAATCTTTTGTCTAGCCCATTCACCCTCTGAAGGCCACATATACACAATTCATGTCTCAATGCTTAAAAATCCTTCTTTAACCTGTCTCCTCACCTTCATCTACACTGATTGAAGTGGCTTTAACAGGTGACATCAACAAGGGATCATAGCTTTCACCTGGATTCACCTGGTCAGTCTGTTATGGAAAGAGCAGCTGTTCAGTGTTTTCTATTCTGTGTGTATCATGTACACTGGACCAAATGGGACTTTATTGAAGCCTATATGTTAGAGTTGTGATGTAGATGCTATTACATTATCATAGTAGGACATGATATTACAACGTCATTATCACATCTCATTACTACCACATTATTATGCTTCCAATCACAGGCTATAGGCCTTGTAGTGCATCCAGTCCAACTCACAGCTTCTATAAAGCTGGCGTGCAGCTGGTCTTCAGCGAAGATGTGTAGGCACAGTGGTTTGATGCTGAGCATAACAGCAGACTTCAGCATGGTGAGAGTCTCCTCTAGTCTCTGTCCGCAGGCCACGACAGCCAGGTGCATGGCTGCAGCCGTCCTCACATGGCCCTCTGCTTTCCTCATGATGTACCTGCCAATAAAGACAAGTATGCTACAGTCAAACCAACGTTTGTTTCATTTAAAAGGTTAAAACCTTTGTCAATGATTTGTGCCAGGTTCACCAACTGGTTCGGAGGATTTGAAAAGGCTATTCTTCTCCTCTCATCACACAGCAATCCAGATGCCTGTCACCGCCAGCTAAACCTGACAGCCGACAGAGATCCCTTGCTTGACTGAAGAGAGACAAAGCAGCAAGGTGAGCATTTAAAAGTTGTTGTAGGAGAGAAGGGGGTGTGTTCGTCTAGGCAACCGGATTATCTTGTTTGTCATTCACACTAGTTTGTTGACTGTAACAAACTGTTAAAGGCCATAAGCACCCGTTTAATTGCATATCCTGTTGCTTAGCAATCCAGCAGAGACCACTGAAGTTGGCCAACAGATATTTAACTTCCATTTCAACAACTGCACTCTGTTTTCCTGTTATTATTATTATTATTATTATTATTCAGTGGTAATGCTTTTCTGTTGTAGACTACCGACTCATGCCCACATGTGTTTGTCTCAAAACATCTGTAACTAGTATTTATTTTTATTTAACCTTTATTTAACTAGGCAAGTCAGTTAATTAAGAATACTTTCGTATTTACAATGTCGGTCCCCTAGTAGGTCAGCCAGCACCACCACAAAGTGTTGGTCAAAAGGGTGAAGGAAAACCAATCAGCTATGAAAATAAATCTCTTGATGTTGTGGAAATAACTCAACAGTCAAGTCACGAAGAAATACATGTTATTGAACCTCCATGCGCGCTAGTGAACCTAATTCAACCAGTCAACTTTCCCGCAGAAAAATGCGTATGTTTCTTTATTACAGGTACATACACGCTATATTGAGCTTGTTTCGCTATATTGAGCTTGTTTCGCTATATTTACATTTCTTTGCGAGAAGCAATTGATCCTAATGTTGTTGTTTGGGCTGGAACTGCAAGTACACAGTGTCCATGACCATAGTGAACGTGGGAAGGATGCAGAAAGTTAACCAGAGGAATTGTTACAATTAGTCTTGTCGCAGTATATTTGTTGATACTGATACTATTGTGGAGACACATCTGTCAATGGTGCACATTCCAATACATTACTTGCAGAGGAAATATTTGTTCACCAAGAAAGTTATGCATTCGTTTAGTTTGAAGCCTTTTGAAGTGTATTACAATCTAGCTATATAATAAGCAGTGTAACTATCAGCCAGTGTACCAGTGTTGATCGCCTGGTTCTGCTTCGTCTGGGCCTCGCCTGGTTTCTTGTCCAATGTCGCTTCGCTTAGAGGCCGCGGCTCGATGGAGGAAAGTCTTCTCACCCAGTCCTCCTCCTCCTCCGACCGACAGATCTGAATAAAATAGTTTACTATACACGTACAAGGCCGAGAACACGGCAAACAACATGCACACGAGGAATGCACGAATGTAGCGGCGCATTATTAAAAGTAAAAGCGCTTTCAGAACTCGAAGTCATGACACAGAACGAAGCTGGCTGCTACCATTCACACTGCAGGCAAGACACTGTTCTGTGAGAACCATTGGGGGAAGGGAGGGGTATAAATAACAGTGAATCCCTTTCCCGGTCTGTGTGTGACTCTGAGAAGTAGGCTACACAATAAATATACTTTTCAAAACCACATTCATGAGGAAATATTAGAGCATCCTTCTGATATTACTGATATGTTTTAATTGTCGACCTATAATAAACGAAACTGCATTGTATTTGATGTGGGTTAGAGGTTATCCACTAGATGGCGCTATCGGTATGTAAAAAGGCTGGCTTTTCATCCTCGGTAGCCACCGGAGGGCCAGACAAAGGAAAGATCTACTCTGCGCCTTCAGAAAGTATTCACACCCCTAGACTTTTTCCACATTTTGTTGTGTTACAGCCTGAATTTAAAATGGATTAAATTGAGATGTTGTGTCACTGGCCCACACACAATACCCCACAATGTCAAAGTGGAATTTAAAAAATTAAAGCTAAAATGTCTTGAGTCAATAAGTATTCAACCACCCTGTTATGACAAGCCTAAATCAGTTCGGGAGGAAAAAATGTGTTTAACAAGTCATCTAATAAGTTGCATGGACTCACTCTGTGTGCAATAACAGTTGTTAACATGATTTTTGAATGACTACCTCATCTCTGAACCCGACACATACAATTATCTGAAAGGTCCCTCAGTCAAGCAGTGAATTTCAAACACAGATTCAACCATAAAGTTTAGGGAGGTTTTCCAGTGCCTCACAAAGAAGGGCACCTATTGGTAGATGGGTAAACAATCAAATAAAAAAACAGAAATGTAATATCCCTTTGAGCATGGTGAAGTTATTAATTACACTTTGGATGGTGTGTCAATACACCCAGTCACTACACAGATGTAGGCCTCCTTCCTAACTCAGTCGCCAGAGAGGAAGAAATGGGATTCTAACATGTATTGACTCAGGGGGTTGAATATTTATCTAGATCGTTGACAACAAAAAAAATACAATTTCATCCATTTTAATCCCACTTTGTAACAAAATGAGGAAAAAGTCAAGGTGTGTGAATACTGTACATCAGGCCAATTGTGTCGGTCAAACACTGTGGCTAGAATTGCTTTCACTACTTACCCATTATTGTTCATCAATGACCATCCAAACATACGTTCCCTAGAACCCTGGTTCATATCCAGGACAAGCTGTTAAAAGTCTAGAACCCTGGTTCATATCCAGGACAAGCTGTTAAAAGTCTAGAACCCTGGTTCATATCCAGGACAAGCTGTTAAAAGTCTAGAACCCTGTTGTTATAGAAACACGAACAACAGACAGAAAGCAGAACTCTTTTCCAATACATAATGCCATTATTTATATCTTTCTTTATAGACATTGAACCATGTAATCAACCAAGTCGTCCATACATTTCTAAACAGCAAAGCTTGGTAGAAACGAAAACAAAGGATAGAAAATGTAACAGTGAATGTTGTGATACAGTATGATCAACCATTTGAGGTGGTGTTAAAACGGACACAATTCAAAAACAGACGCTGTTTTGAAGAACATTTTCTCATGAATGATAAAACCACACCAGGTCCCGGCTGATGTGAGTCAATGACAATACAATTCAGTCTCCAACACATTCAATCAATAAATGACACTTTACAACTGAGAGACAAGTACCAAAAGAGAGCCCATAGGTTTTCCATCCTCTCCACATGTACCTCATGTTTTCTCCCATAATGCAACACAAACTGAAGAACTCTGAACCATAATCATCATGTCACGACAGTTGTCATTGGACAGGAGGTTGGAAGTTCCGATGTTGACATGGATACGAACACTGACGTGATGTTATAACACATTAAAACAGAGCTGTACAATGGGCTAAGATCAGCTAAATGTAATGACATTACTTCATGTTTAGAACACAGGTTTCAAAAAATACTTTTTAAAAGTCAGTTAAATTGGCCTAAAGTTAATCAGATAAATTTCATTAAAACAAGACTTCAGATTGTGGTGTTTTTTTTTGTCCAAAAGCAAACCACAACTCAAGGTTGGTAGCAGTAGTGCTAGCTATAAACTGTAGCTGCTAAATGTGTTGATCTAGCTATAAACTGTAGCTGCTAAATGTGTTGATCTAGCTGTAACCTGTAGCTGCTAAATGTGTTGATCTAGCTGTAACCTGTAGCTGCTAAATGTGTTGATCTAGCTATAAACTGTTGCTGCTAAATGTGTTGATCTAGCTGTAACCTGTAGCTGCTAAATGTGTTGATCTAGCTGTAACCTGTAGCTGCTAAATGTGTTGATCTAGCTATAAACTGTTGCTGCTAAATGTGTTGATCTAGCTGTAACCTGTAGCTGCTAAATGTGTTGATCTAGCTGTAACCTGTAGCTGCTAAATGTGTTGATCTAGCTGTAACCTGTAGCTGCTAAATGTGTTGATCTAGCTGTAGCCTGTAGCTGCTAAATGTGTTGATCTAGCTGTAACCTGTAGCTGCTAAATGTGTTGATCTGGCTGTAACCTGTAGCTGCTAAATGTGTTGATCTAGCTGTAACCTGTAGCTGCTAAATGTGTTGATCTAGCTGTAACCTGTAGCTGCTAAATGTGTTGATCTAGCTGTAACCTGTAGCTGCTAAATGTGTTGATCTAGCTGTAACCTGTAGCTAGTACTACAGTAAATGTGCAAGTCCAGAGATAACATTACATATCAGAGTTGAGGACAGAGGAGTGAGGTTAGAGTGGCCTATGTTAAGCCATGAGTAGTCATAGCCAAGGTCTAGGGGTCGGGGATCCAGGCCAAGGTCTAGGGGTTGGGGGTCCAGGCCAAGGTCTAGGGGTTGGGGATCCAGGCCAAGGTCTCAGTGTCGGGGATCCAGGCCAAGGTCTAGGGGTTGGGGATCCAGGCCAAGGTCTAGGGGTTGGGGATCCAGGCCAAGGTCTGGGTGTCGGGGATCCAGGCCAAGGTCTAGGGGTTGGGGATCCAGGCCAAGGTCTAGGGGTTGGAGGTCTGAGGGTCTGTTGGGCTAGGAGTTTGGTGGTCCAGGGCCTCCAACTTGGGGAGGGGGGCTGGGGTTCCAATTGGGGTGGTCTAGTGGGACTCTGTCCCGACTAAGAAGCCCTCTCCCCGGGGTGAAGATGACCGTGAGACCCCTCTCTCAGTGTTGTTGTCTGAGCTGGAGCCACTGTGGTGTTCTGCAGACACAGACACAGTGCTGGAGGGGGTGGTAGAGGTGGGGGGTGTAGTGGTGGTGGTGGAGGAGGGGGGAGGTTTGGTTTTCTCCTTAAAGTCTGTGATGATGACAGTCAGGTCTCCAACCGTGACCTCTAGGTGCTGAGCGCTGCTCCTGTCAATGTTTTTTAACCTGGGCCTGATGGAGGGAGAAGAGACAGATGGATGTTATAAGCCTTTGACAGAGAGAGAGAGGATAGGGGTAAACCACACAAACTGGAGCGCTTATGAAATATGTGGAAACCATATACAGTTGAAGTCGGAAGTTTACATCCACCTTAGCCAAGTACATTTAAACTCAGTTTTTCACAATTCCTGACATTTAATCCTTGTAAAAATTCCACGTTTTAGGTAAATTAGAATCACCACTTTATTTTAAGAATGTGAAATGTCAGAATAATAGTAGAGAGAATGATTTATTTCAGCTTTAATTTCTTTCATCACATTCCCAGTGGGTCAGAAGTTTACATACACTCAATTAGTATTTGGTAGCTTTGCATTTAAATTGTTGAACTTGGGTCAAACGTTTCAGGTAGCCTTCCACAATCTTCCCACAATAAGTTGGGTGAATTTTGGCCCATTCCTTCTGACAGAGCTGGTGTAACTGAGTCAGGTTTGTAGGCCTCCTTGCTCGCACACGCTTGTTCAGTTATGCCCACAAATTTTCTATGGGATGGAGGTCAGGGCTTTATGACGGCCACTCCAATACCTTGACTTTGTTGTTCTTAAGCCATTTTGCCACAACTTTGGAAGTATGCTTGGGGTCATTGTCCATTTAGAAGACCCATTTGCGACCAAGCTTCAACTTCCTGACTGATGTCTTGAGATGTTGCTTCAATATATCCACATAATTCTCCTGCCTCATGATGCTATCTATTTTGTGAAGTGCACCAGTCCCTCCTGCAGCAAAGCACCCCCACAACATGATGCTGCCACCCCCGTGCTTCACGGTTGGGATGGTGTTCTTCGGCTTCCCCCTTTTTCCTCCAAACATAACGATGGTCATTCTGGCCAAACAGTTCTAATTTCCTTTCATCAGACCAGAGGACATTTCTCCAAAAAGTACGATCTTTGTCCCCATGTGCAGTTGCAAACGGTAGTCTGGCTTTTGTATGGCGTGTTTGGAGCAGTGGCTTCTTCCTTGCTGAGCGGCCTTTCAGGCTATGTCGATATAAAACTTGTTTTACTGTGGATATAGATACTTTTGTACCAGTTTCCTCCAGCATCTTCACAAGGTATTGCTGTTGTTCTGGGATTGATTTGCACTTTTCGCACCAAAGTACATTCATCTCTAGGAGACAGAACGCCTCTCCTTCCTGAGCGGTATGACGGCTGCGTGGTCCCATGGTGTTTATACTTGTGTACTATTGTTTGTACAGATGAACGTGGTACCTTCAGGCATTTGGAAATTGCTCCCAAGGATGAACCAGACTTGTGGAGGTCCACACATTTTTTTCTGAGGTCCTGGCTGATTTCTTTTGATTTTCCCATGATGTCATGCAGAGTCATTGAGTTTGAAGGTAGGCCTTGAAATACTTCTACATGCACACCTCCAATTGACTCAAATGGTGTCAATTAACCTATCAGAAGCTTCTAAAGCCATGACATCACTTTCTGGAATTTTCCAAGCTGTTTAAAGGCAGAGTCAACTTAGTGTATCAAAACTTCTGACCCACTGGAATTGTGATACAGTGAATTATAAATGAAATAATCGGTCTGTAAACAATTTTTGTAAAAATTATGTGTCATGCACAAAGTAGATGTCCTAACCAACTTGCCAAAACTATAGTTTGTTAACAAGACATTTGTGGATTGAGTTTTAATGACTTCAACCTAAGTGTACGTAAACTTCAGACTTCAACTGTACCTTTCTACTATCATACTACTTTGATACTGCTACACTGACACTAATAATACTAGTAATAATCCCACTATCATACTAATAATAAACACTATCATGCTGATACTACTATTAATCACACTATCATACTACTAAACACTATCATGCTGATACTAATCACACTATCATGCTGATACTAATCACACTATCATGCTACTAAACACTATCATGCTGATACTAATCACACTATCATGCTACTACTAATCACACTATCATGCTACTACTAATCACACTATCATACTACTAAACACTATCATGCTGATACTAATCACACTATCATGCTACTACTAATCACACTATCATGCTACAACTAATCACACTATCATGCGATTACTATTCACACTATCATACTACTACTACTAAACACTATCATGCTGATACTAATCACACTATCATGCTGATACTAATCACACTACCATGCTGACACTAATCACACTATCATGCTGACACTAATTAATCACACTATCATACTACTACTACTAAACACTATCATGCTGACACTAATCACACTATCATGCTGACACTAATCACACTATCATGCTGACACTAATCACACTATCATGCTACTACTACTAATCCCACCATACTACTATTAATCCCACCATACTACTACTACTACTACTACTCACACTATCATACTACTACTACTAATCACTATCATACTACTACTTATCACACTATCATACTACTACTAATCACACTATCATACTACCACTAATCACACTATCATACTACTACTACTACTAATCACACTATCATACTACTACTACCAATCACACTATCATACTACTACTACTAATCATACTATCATCATACTACTACTACTACTAATCACACTATCATCATACTACTACTACTACTAATCACACTATCATCATACTACTACTACTACTAATCACACTATCATAATACTACTACTACAACTAAACACAATCATACTGCTACTACTAATCACACTATCATGCTGATACTAATCACACTATCACACTCCTACTACTATCATACTACTACTACTACTACTAATCACACTACTACTACTAATCACACTATCATACTACTACTACTATCATACTACTACTACTACTACTAATCACACTACTACTACTAATCACACTATCATACTACTACTACTAATCACACTATAATACTACTACTAATCACACTATCATACTACTACTACTAATCACACTATCATACTACTACTACTACTAATCACACTATCACACTCCTACTACTATCATACTACTACTACTACTACTAATCACACTACTACTACTAATCACACTATCATACTACTACTACAAATCACACTATCATACTACTACTACTACTACTACTAATCACACTATCATACTACTACTACTAATCACACTATCATACTACTACTACTACTAATCACACTATCACACTACTACTAATCACTATCATACTACTACTAATCACACTATCATACTACTACTAATCACACTATCATCATACTACTACTACTACTAATCACACTATCATCATACTACTACTACTACTAATCACACTATCATACTACTACTACTAATCACACTATCATCATACTACAACTACTACTAATCACACTATCATAATACTACTACTACTAAACACAATCATACTGCTACTACTAATCACACTATCATGCTGATACTAATCACACTATCACACTCCTACTACTAGCATACTACTACTACTACTACTAATCACACTACTACTACTAATCACACTATCATACTACTACTACTAATCACACTATCATACTACTACTAATCACACTATCCTACTACTACTACTAATCACACTATCCTACTACTACTACTAATCACACTATCATACTACTACTAATCACACTATCATCCTACTACCACTAATCACACTATTACTACTACTAAACACTATCACACTACTACTACTAATCACACCATACTGCTACTTATCACACATTCATACTACTACTACTACTACACACTATCATACTACTAATCACACCATACTACTACTACTACTACTAAACACTATCATACTACTACTACACACTACTACTTCTACTTCTACACACTATCATACTACTACTACTACTACTACTACTTATCACACCATACTACAACTACTACAAAACACTATTATACTACTACTACTAATCACACTATCATACTACTACTACTACCAATCACACTATCATACTACTACTACTAATCACACTATCATCATACTACTACTACTACTAATCACACTATCATAATACTACTACTACTACTAAACACAATCATACTGCTACTACTAATCACACTATCATGCTGATACTAATCACACTCCTACTACTATCATACTACTACTACTACTACTAATCACACTACTACTACTAATCACACTATCATACTACTACTACTATCATACTACTACTACTACTACTAATCACACTACTACTACTAATCACACTACTACTATCATACTACTACTACTAATCACACTATCATACTACTACTATCATACTACTACTATCATACTACTACTACACACTATCTAATCACACTATCATGCTACTACTACACACTATCATACTACTACTATACTACTACATATCATACTACTACTACTAATCACACTATCATACTACTACTAATCACACTACTACTACTACTACTACTACTACTACTACTACTACTACTACTACACTACTACTACTACTATCACACTATCATACTACTACTAATCACACTATCATACTACTACTACTAATCACACTACTAATCATATCTACTACTACTAATCACACTACTACTACTACTACTACTACTACTACACACTATCATACTACTACTACTACTACTACTACTACACTACTACTACTATCACACTATCATACTACTACTACCACTATCACTACTACTAATCATACTACTACCACTAATCACACTACTACTACTAATCACACCATACTGCTATACACACATTCATACTACTACTACTACTACACACTATCATACTACTAATCACACCATACTACTACTACTACTACTAAACACTATCATACTACTACTACACACTACTACTTCTACTTCTACACACTATCATTTTACTACTACTACTACTACTACTTATCACACCATACTACAACTACTACAAAACACTATTATACTACTACTACTAATCACACTATCATACTACTACTACTACTACTAAACACTATCATACTACTACTACTACTACACACTATAATACTACTACTAAACACTATCATACTACTACTACTACTACTACACACTATAATACTACTACTAAACACTATCATACTACTACTACTACTACACACTATCATACTACTAATCACACCATACTACTACTACTACTACTACTACTACTAAACAATATCATACTAATACTACACACTACTACTACTACTACTACTACTAATCACACTATCATACTACTACTACACACTATCATACTACTACTACTACTACTACTACTACTACTAATCACACTATCATGCTACTACTACTACTACTACTAATCACACTATCATACTACTACTACTACTACTACTACTACTACACTATCATACTACTACTACTAATCACACTATCATACTACTACTAATCACACTATCATACTACTACTACTAATCACACTATCATACTACTACTACTACTAATCACACTATCACACTCCTACTACTATCATACTACTACTACTACTACTAATCACACTACTACTACTAATCACACTATCATACTACTACTAATCACACTATCATACTACTACTACTAATCACACTATCATACTACTACTACTAATCACACTATCATACTACTAATCACACTATCATACTACTACTACTACTAATCACACTACTACTAATCACACTATCATACTACTACTACCAATCACACTATCATACTACTACTACTAATCACACTATCATCATACTACTACTACTACTAATCACACTATCATACTACTACTACTAATCACACTATCATAATACTACTACTAATCACACCATCATACTACTACTACTAATCACACTATCATCATACTACTACTACTACTAATCACACTATCATAATACTACTACTACTACTAAACACAATCATACTGCTACTACTAATCACACTATCATGCTGATACTAATCATACTATCACACTCCTACTACTGTCATACTACTACTACTACTACTAATCACACTACTACTACTACTACTACTACTACTACACACTATCATACTACTACTACTAATCACACTATCACTACTACTACTAATCACACTATCCTACTACTACTACTAATCACACTATCATACTACTACTACTAATCACACTATACATACTACTACTACAAATCACACTATCATACTACTACTACTACAACACTATCACACTATCACACTATCATACTACTACTAATCACACTATCATACTACTACTAATCACACTATTACTACTACTAAAAACTATCACACTACTACTACTAATCACACCATACTGCTACTTATCACACATTCATACTACTACTACTACTACACACTATCATACTACTAATCACACCATACTACTACTACTACTACTAAACACTATCATACTACTACTACACACTACTACTTCTACTTCTACACACTATCATACTACTACTACTACTACTACTACTACTTATCACACCATACTACAACTACTACAAAACACTATTATACTACTACTACTAATCACACTATCATACTACTACTACTACTACTAAACACTATCATACTACTACTACTACTACACACTATAATACTACTACTAAACACTATCATACTACTACTACTACTACACACTATAATACTACTACTAAACACTATCATACTACTACTACTACTACACACTAACATACTACTAATCACACCATACTACTACTACTACTACTACTACTAAACACTATCATACTAATACTACACACTACTACTACTACTACTACTAATCATACTATCATACTACTACTACACACTATCATACTACTACTACTACTACTACTAATCACACTATCATACTACTACTACTACTAAACACTATCATACTACTACTACTACTACTACTACTACTACTAATCACACTATCATACTACTACTACACACTATCATACTACTACTACTACTACTACTACTAAATACTGTCATACTACTATTACTACTACTAAACACTATCATACTACTACTACTAAACACTATCATACTACTACTACTACTACTACTACTACTACACACTATCATACTACTACTACTACACACTATCATATTACTACTACTAAACACTATCATACTACTACTACTAAACACAATCATACTACTACTACACACTATCATACTACTACTACACACTATCATACTACTACTACACACTATCATACTACTACTACTAATCACACTATTACTACTACTAAAAACTATCACACTACTACTACTAATCACACCATACTACTACTACTAAACACTATCATACTACTACTACACACTACTACTTCTACTACTACACACTATCATACTAATACTACTACTTATCACACCATACTACAACTTCTACAAAACACTATAATACTACTACTACTAATCGCACTATCATACTACTACTACTACTACACACTATCATACTACTACTACTACTAATCACACTATCATACTACTACTACTAATCACACTCATACTACTACTACACACTATCATATTACTACTACTACTACTACACACTATCATACTACTACTACTACAACACACTATCATACTACTACATACTACTACTACTACTACACACTATCATACTACTACTAATCACACTATCATACTACTACTACTACTTATCACACCATACTACAACAACTACTAAACACTATAATACTACTACTACTAATCACACTATCATACTACTACTACACACTATCATACTACTACTACTAAATACTATCATACTACTATTACTACTACTAAACACTATCATACTACTACTACTAAACACTATCATACTACTACTACTACTACACACTATCATACTACTACTACTACACACTATCATACTACTACTACTACTACTACTACACACTACTACTACACACTATTACTACTACTACTACTACTACTACTACTAAACACAACCATACTACTACTACTAAACACTACTACACACTATCATACTACTACTACTACTACACACTATCATACTACTACTACTACTACTACTACACACTATCATACTACTACTACTACTACTACTACACACTATCATACTACTACTACTAAACACTACTACACACTATCATACTACTACTACTAAACACTACTACACACTATCATACTACTACTACTACTACACACTATCATACTACTACTACTACTACACACTATCATACTACTACTACACACTATCATACTACTACTACTACTACACACTATCATACTACTACTACACACAATCATACTACTACTACTAAACACTATCATACTACTACTACTACTACACACTATCATACTACTACTACTACTACACACTATCATACTACTACTACACACTATCATACTACTACTACACACTATCATACTACTACTACACACTATCATACTACTACTACACACAATCACTACTACACACAACTACTACTACTACACTACTACACACTATCATACTACTACTACTACACTATCATACTACTACTACTAAACTACTACTACACACTATCATACTACTACTACACACTATAATACTACTACTACACACTATCATACTACTACTACACACTATCATACTACTACTACTACTACACACTATCATACTACTACTACTACACACTATCATACTACTACTAATCACACCATACTACTACTACTACTACTACACACTATCATACTACTACTACTACACACTATCATACTACTACTAATCACACCATACTACTACTACACTACTACACACTATCATACTACTACTACTACACACTATCATACTACACACTATCATACTACTACTAATCACACCATACTACTACTACAGGTTAAATGCAACAGGTTCATGATAAACAGTTGTTTATCTGTGAATGTTTACCTCATCTTCTTGTGGTTGTTCTTCTTCACTGTGGGCTCTTTGTCATTCTTCTCCTGGTCCGTTCTGTCCTTCTTGTCCTTCTTGGGCAGCAGCGTGGGCGAGGCGAACTGCGGAGCTACCCGCTGAGCAACCAGCTGGGAGACAGGACGAGGCTTCCTGTAGGAGCACACCGTACCATTAGTGAGACAGGGAAGCGTTTAGCGAGCAAAACCAATGTGTTATATTTACAAACTATCTAGTAATTAGCCGTTTCTAAGCCATTTATAAAGTACACCTTAATGTAGAGTGTCAACAATAACGTTTGAAAAAGCTGGAAACTTGGATACAGCAATCAACAATGACGTCACTTATGGGAAAAACAGAACTAGGCCAACATATCAAGTGAAAAGGCCGAAGCAGTGACCACGAACCACCCAGCTTTATACTTAAAAGAACATACAGCGTTGAATGCAATCTGTGGGTGTAGTCAAACCTACTCCCTGAAGAAGCAGCTACCCCATGTCCTCCTCCTCCTCTGTCGAAATGCTTCACAAAAACATGCATTATGCAATTATTCCAGTAGCACTGTGTACATGAGCTGTCTGGTCCTGTACTCTGCTTCTTTAGGGACGGACAAATCACTAGTGTGAATGCCAGCCCAGCCCACAGTGCTGACAGACCCATCTGCTGTTCTGCCATGGTGAGGTTACTACACCATACAGTCAGTGTGTTGTGTGTGTGTGTGTTTTGTTCTGCCATGGCGAGATTACTACACCATACAGTCAGTGTGTGTGTTGTGTTGTGTTCTGCCATGGTGAGGTTACTACACCATACAGTCAGTGTGTGTGTTGTGTGTGTGTGTGTGTGTGTTGTGTTCTGCCATGGTGAGATTACTACACCATACAGTCAGTGTGTGTGTTGTGTTGTGTTCTGCCATGGTGAGATTACTACACCATACAGTCAGTGTGTGTGTTGTGTGTGTGTGTTGTGTTCTGCCATGGTGAGGTTTCTACACCATACAGTCAGTGTGTGTGTTGTGTGTGTGTGTGTGTGTGTGTGTTGTGTTCTGCCATGGTGAGGTTTCTACACCATACAGTCAGTGTGTGTGTGTGTGTGTGTGTGTGTGTTGTGTTGTGTGCTGCCATGGTGAGATTACTACACCATACAGTCAGTGTGTGTGTGTGTGTGTGTGTTGTATTGTGTGCTGCCATGGTGAGGTTAATACACCATACAGTCAGTGTGTGTGTGTGTGTGTGTGTTGTATTGTGTGCTGCCATGGTGAGGTTAATACACCATACAGTCAGTGTGTGTGTTGTGTGTGTGTGTGTGTTGTGTTCTGCCATGGTGAGATTACTACACCATACAGTCAGTGTGTGTGTTGTGTGTGTTGTGTGTGTTGTGTTCTGCCATGGTGAGATTACTACACCATACAGTCTCTGTACTGACTGCAGAGTGATCTTTCCTTTCAGTGGTTCCCTCTAGAACAAAACACACACACGCTGACATTTCACAGATGAGCCCTCGAGGCAGAAACTCAACCAGCACATTTTGTACCAAATTCACCACCATGAGAGTAATTGTCATCAGCTTGTCTCTAGTCAGTTCCAATCACGCTGTAGTAAGATGGAGAAACAGTTTAGCCTAGAAAATTCTCCTTGTTTCTGCAGTGCTAATAATCAGTATGCTTATCTGTGATGGATCCGTTTATCTTCTGAATACTCTCAAACAGAAGAGTACTTGACTTTCTGACACACAGAAACCATGACAACTATAGCTGGACCGAGTCGCTAAGGGAAGAGGAAGGCATTGTTTAGATGACCATAATGGCCTCAATTACACTACAGCCTGAAAAATCTACATTCAAGTGTTGTTCTGAAAATCCCCTTACAGTAACTGCATCAAGGCCAGCCAGCATGGACATGTATCACATGGCCTATATACTGCCAGAGACACAGAGAGAGAGGGAGCGAGAGAGAGAAAGAGAGAGAGTCACAGCACAGCCCACCACGGAACTAACCAATGCTGACAACTTTAATCAGCCGGAGAACAATCTCTCAGTAATAACATGATTCATGTTGTTGTGTGTGTTGAAAATCATCTCCGTCCCGACTCCCCAAACACATTGGGATGGATGACAGGAGCGGCTGCAAGGTGACAGAGGAGCCTGCTGACAGGACTGATACTGTCATGTTGTACAGAGGTGGAGTGGTTAACAGAGCACAGCAGTTAACCCAATCAGAGAAAGCACGTGCTATAGGTCTCCAGTGTGTGTGTGTGTGTGTGTGTGTGTGTGTCCCGTATTGGCCTAGCATGTACACACCACATCAGGCCGGGCTGGGACAGGGACAGTAACTGAGGTATTGATTCCAATAGGATGATTTTCCTCAGTGTCTTGCTCGGCGTGCTAGCCTATGTTCTGACAGTAATGTTGTGTGTTGGAACCACTGTGTGGGAGTGTGATTTTCAATCAATAGCCCACTCCTGGAATCTGTTCTAGAATGGCTAATGGAGTCTGCCACTATGAAACTAGGACATCATGGAGGGGTTTAAATAAACGCACCAAACAGCAGCCAGACAGAGTGGATTTCCTTTCAGCCAGAAAAGATAAATAATGAGGAGGTGCCTTTAGATCTTACATCACCGTCTCTAGTCTCTACACTGCCCTGACACTTCACATTATTCACCAATCAATTGGTATGTATTTCATTGAAATGACTAATGAACAGAAGTACCCTAAGTCTCTCTCTCTCTGGTAGGGTATTTCACCCAATAGATATGTGAGCTATTTTCAAATTCTTTGTGGATCTGTGTAATCTGAGGGAAATACAGTGCCTTGCGAAAGTATTTGGCCCCCTTGAACTTTGCAACCTTTTGCCACATTTCAGGCTTCAAACATAAAGATATAAAACTGTATTTTTTTGTGAAGAATCAACAACAAGTGGGACACAATCATGAAGTGGAACGACATTTATTGGATATTTTAAACTTTTTTAACAAATCAAAAACTGAAAAATTGGGCGTGCAAAATTATTCAGCCCCCCCTTTGCTGCGATTACAGCTGTAAGTCGCTTGGGGTATGTCTCTATCAGTTTTGCACATCGAGAGACTGACATTTTTTCCCATTCCTCCTTGCAAAACAGCTCGAGCTCAGTGAGGTTGGATGGAGAGCATTTGTGAACAGCAGTTTTCAGTTCTTTCCACAGATTCTCGATTGGATATAGGTCTGGACTTTGACTTGGCCATTCTAGCACCTGGATATGTTTATTTTTGAACCATTCCATTGTAGATTTTGCTTTATATTTTGGATCATTGTCTTGTTGGAAGACACATCTCCGTCCCAGTCTCAGGTCTTTTATAGACTCCATCAGGTTTTCTTCCAGAATGGTCCTGTATTTGGCTCTATCCATCTTCCCATCAATTTTAACCATCTTCCCTGTCCCTGCTGAAGAAAAGCAGGCCGAAAAACCATGATGCTGCCACCACCATGTTTGACAGTGGGGATGGTGTGTTCAGCTGTGTTGCTTTTACGCCAAACATAACGTTTTGCATTGTTGCCAAAAAGTTCAATTTTGGTTTCATCTGACCAGAGCACCTTCTTCCACATGTTTGGTGTGTCTCCCAGGTGGCTTGTGGCAAACTTTAAATGACACTTTTTATGGATATCTTTAAGAAATGGCTTTCTTCTTGCCACTCTTCCATAAAGGCCAGATTTGTGCAATATACGACTGATTGTTGTCCTATGGACAGAGTCTCCCACCTCAGCTGTAGATCTCTGCAGTTCATCCAGAGTGATCATGGGCCTCTTGGCTGCATCTCTGATCAGTCTTCTCCTTGTATGAGCTGAAAGTTTAGAAGGACGGCCAGGTCTTGGTAGATTTGCAGTGGTCTGATACTCCTTCCATTTCAATATTATCGCTTGCACAGTGCTCCTTGGGATGTTTAAAGCTTGGGAAATCTTTTTGTATCCAAATCCGGTTTTAAACTTCTTCACAACAGTATCTCGGACCTGCCTGGTGTGTTCCTTGTTCTTCATGATGCTCTCTGCGCTTTTAACGGACCTCTGAGACTATCACAGTGCAGGTGCATTTATACGGAGACTTGATTACACACAGGTGGATTGTATTTATCATCATTAGTCATTTAGGTCAACATTGGATCATTCAGAGATCCTCACTGAACTTCTGGAGAGAGTTTGCTGCACTGAAAGTAAAGGGGCTGAATAATTTTGCACGCCCAATTTTTCAGTTTTTGATTTGTTAAAAAAGTTTGAAATATCCAATAAATGTCGTTCCACTTCATGATTGTGTCCCACTTGTTGTTGATTCTTCACAAAAAAATACAGTTTTATATCTTTATGTTTGAAGCCTGAAATGTGGCAAAAGGTCGCAAAGTTCAAGGGGGCCAAATACTTTCGCAAGGCACTGTATGTGTCTCTGATATGGTCATACATTTGGCAGGAGGTTAGGAAGTGCAGCTCAGTTTCCACCTCATTTTGTGGGCATTGGTCACATAGCCTGTCTTCTCTTGAGAGCCAGGTCTGCCTACGGCGGCCTTTCTCAATAGCAAGGCTCTCTCTCTCTCTGGATGACTGCACATCCTGTTCTTCCCACTCTTCCCTCCCCCTGTCTGTCAGCCTCTCTAATGAGGGTGTTGTGTTATACAGTCATGTTAAAACAGAGAGACACCAGGACCTGCCTTCATCAACACCGTGGGTCCTGATGACTCATTGACCCAGGCATAACACTGGTGTCTCACAGGGCTGCTGTTAGACCACAGCTGGCTGAAACGGTCAGCTCTCAAAGTGTTGTCCTGCTGCAGTATGTCTCAGGGCTGCTGTTAGACCACAGCTGGCTGAAACGGTCAGCTCTCAAAGTGTTGTCCTGCTGCAGTATGTCTCAGGGCTGCTGTTAGACCACAGCTGGCTGAAACGGTCAGCTCTCAAAGTGTTGTCCTGCTGCAGTATGTCTCAGGGCTGCTGTTAGACCACAGCTGGCTGAAACGGTCAGCTCTCAAAGTGTTGTCCTGCTGCAGTATGTCTCAGGGCTGCTGTTAGACCACAGCTGGCTGAAACGGTCAGCTCTCAAAGTGTTGTCCTGCTGCAGTACGTCTCATGAGGTCAACCTGAGATCATCTGATGTCGTTTTTGCTCTTTCTTTAACACAGTCCACACAAAAACACCAGTTCCCCTTAGACAACATAGTGCAAGTCATTCAATTGAAGACTAATGAAAGATTAGCCCCAGATCTGTTGGAGCTTTGGCCACCTGACTATCATTGTCATGCCATAGACAGCGAGAGGAGTTGGCACATACAGATCTGGGATCAGCCCGGTGTAAGCTGAATAATACAGTGTTAATCAGAGCAGAGTCCTCTGTCCTCCCACAGATCAGTCAACCTACAAGCTCAGTGTTCGGTGTGTGTGTGTGTGTGTGTGTGTGTGTGTGTGTGTGTGTGTGTGTGTGTGTGTGTGTGTGTGTGTGTGTGTGTGTGTGTGTGTGACTCCTCCTCCTGGGATTCAGTGACATGATTAATGTCTCTCCCTGCCAGAACTTGCTACTGCTATGCTGCTCTCCATTGGAGCTGTGTGTGTGTGTGTGTGTGTGTGTGTGTGTGTGTGAAAGAGATTGCTCTCTGCTTCCTATAGTTTATGGCACCTCCACAGCATTTGGCCCACTACGCCCTAGACTCCGCCTCCTCTGGGAGTCCTATAGAGTCATTTTCTCACTTTATAGTTATACACAGTTATATACACACACACATTTGCATTCTATTCCATGTTGCATCACAGCGTACTGTACAGTTTAGTATGGTGTAGGTGTAGGGATAAAAAGATGGCTTACATGCACTGTGTGGAGGATATTTGTAAGTATGCCCCATGATTGGTGGAGGCAGATGCCCACGCAGTGTACTGTACAATTTACATAATATAACATTCACTGCTGAAAGTCTGAAATAGGCATGGGTAAACAGTATCCACATGACAACTGTATTTTCAGTACAACAGACCTTTTCTCCAGAGAGGTCCTGCAAAAGCCTACATGGAGTGTGTGTGTGTGTGTTCACTGCTCACACACTTGAGCAGTTCCCCCATCATTCAAGCTGTCATACGAGGCCTCAGGTGAAGTTCAGTAAATATCCGTCTGAACTTGTGGAAATATTCTGGCACAATACTGGCTACAGTAGAATGATGACTGTTCCTTCCCTTGGGCTGAAAGTGTCAGAGAACTCATTAGTGGACAGCTGGTGGGGTGGAAGGTCAAATACAACTTGGTCTTCACACACCCAGTTATTAGACTGCTAGCCGGACGGCTAATGTTTGGAACGCGCTGTTTCTAACAGTTGTCTAGAAGCAGTTAAGTCACCCTTCATGAAGAGTGTTATATTGTTTTCTAATGACTAGAAGCCAGAGCAGTGAAAGCAGTGGAATAACTTGGTGTCTCCTCTCCAATGGCTGTAAAATACCTGAACGCAGAGTGGGATAATCATTAAAAGAATGGTGTGTAATTTGCCTTCCTGTATTCATCTCATAATGTGGCTAATGGCGTGTCTTTAATGGCCCGGCAGTAACGCGTGGCGGAGTGTTTACTGCCGTGCCAATTCAACTGTACGTCACAAGCTCTTTTGTTATGTTCGTTTTGGTTACCCCCTCCTCTCTCCCTCGTCTCTTCTCTCTTCCCTCTGTCCTTCCTCCCTCTCATCTCCCTCTACACTCCTTTCTTCCTCCCTGGCGTCTGTTGCCATCCTCCCATCCTGGAGACAGTACAGCCTCGTTGACAACGTGCTTTCAATTCTGGTTCTATCTTCTCAAGCTGCATCAGAGAGAGCAGCTCTGCTAAACCTCAGTTTTGTAAAACATTCATCTTAATCTAACTGCTGGCTGCACGCAACCCAACCATCTCTCTCTCTCCCCTGTCCCCCTCTCCCGGTGTCTCTCTCTCTCTCTCTCCCCGTGTCTCTCTCTCTCTCCCCGTGTCTCTCTCTCTATCCCCGTGTCTCTCTCTCTATCCCCGTGTCTCTCTCTCTCTCTCCCCGTGTCTCTCTCTCTCTCCCCGTGTCTCTCTCTATCTCCCAGTGTCTCTCTCTCTCTCCCCGTGTCTCTATCTCTCTCCCCGTCTCTCCCCGTGTCTCTCTCTCTCTCCCTCGTGTCTCTCTCTCTCTCCCCGTGTCTCTCTCTCTCCCCGTCTCTCCCTCTCTCCCCGTGTCTCTCTCTCTCTCCCTCGTGTCTCTCTCTCTCTCCCTCGTGTCTCTCTCTCTCCCCGTGTCTCTCTCTCTCTCTCCGTGTCTCTCTCTCTCCCCCCGTGTCTCTCTCTCTCTCCCCCCCGTGTCTCTCCCTCTTCTTCGTGTTTCTCTCTCTCTCCCCGTGTCTCTCTCTCTCTCCCCGTGTCTCTCTCTCTCCCCGTGTCCCTCTCTCTAGCTCTCTTTCTACCTCCATCTCTCTCCTCCCCTCTTCTATCCCAAATGAGCTCAGTACCAACGCATTCATCTGGGAGTAAAGTTAGGCCTGTTTGACACAGATACAGGTAACTTTAGACCTATGTAACTAATTCCATATTAAAACCGGATTACAAATGACAGTGACCATGCAATGATCTTACATAGGTCTACATTATTGTTCAAGCTAAAATAATCTTTGAGATATATATATAATATCTCAAGCTAAATGAAGCCAGAGGGAAACAGAAAAGTCATATTAATATCCTCCATAATCCATGTCCTACATTAGACTTAGTACACCAGCTGTCTGGCTCTTTCCCCACTGGAAGAGCCCTCCTCCCTCCCTGGAAGAGCCCTCCTCCCTCCCTGGAAGAGCCCTCCTCCCTCCCTGGAAGAGCCAGCCAACCCCCTGGAGTGTGCTGTGTGTGGACGGGCGGGAGACGCGGGTCGAGTCATGTTGCTATTGGCCCTTCATTAACTACCGCGACCTCCTTTGTTGGCCATCTTGCTAGCATCACCTCTGGTAGGAGCTGTGTTGTTGTTGCTGTAGAGGGCAGAGGGTTAGCGCTTGGCCTTGCTGAAGTAGACTGTCTCTCTGAGAGGAGAGGAAAGGAAGAGAGGAAAGAGATGAGCGGAAAGGAAGAGGAAGGGAGGACAGCACTGAGATCTCTTCCTGTCTCTCTTGAGAATACATCTCACTGAATGATAGTCTACCGTTTGTCTGCCGTTCAGTCGCTGACAGCGCAGTGTTTTTTGAAGGTGTCTGAGTGACGGCATTTTCGTCCATTTCTACACGTAAAATCGGTTCGCACTCGGTTGCCAAATTACGGTCGGCACTTTGTTCAGAGAAGCTAAGTACCATCAGCTGGCAAACGTGAACTGTGTTGCTGTTCTGGGCAGATGGCAAGTGCTTGGCCCTGCTGGAGCAGAGGTCTCAGACTCTCTCTCTCTCAGCCCCTTGTCTTCTGTGTGTGGAGGGAATTTGATGTCTCTCTCTCCTCTCCCTCTGTTATCTTCCTGTGTGTGTGCAGTGGTGGTTGAGTTGTTTGTAATGGTGGTGACCCCCTGCCTGCTTTAAGACTGTTGTCCTGATGAAAATCTCTGTTCCACTGATGACATCACACTGATTAAGCCCTAGCATACTAATGAGCCTCGCTCTGGGTGTCTGGCAGCTGCTGTAGCAGCCTCAATTCAGAGACTAGACACACAGGGGCGCACACACACACACACACACACACACACACACACAGGCGCAGACACACACAGGCGCACACTCAGGGGCGCAAACAAACATACACACACACGGGCGCAGACACACAGGCGCACACTTAGGCGCGCAAACACACAAATGACATACACACAGACCCGTGTACACACAACATTCCAGTCACAGAGGCAATGGAGACAATTGGGTCTGCCTCCACACTGTTAGCTGGCTCATTTGAAAACTGCTCTTTAAACCAGGATAATTGGTTTTGCATGAAGGGGAAGGATAATGTTCAACCTTTGGTAATAAAACCACACACACACACACACACACACAGACATAGAAAGAGAAAGACAGAGCGACAGAGAGAGAGAGAGAGAGAGAGCGCTAGCTATTCTTGCATGGCTTTGTTTCTCTTGTTGTCCATGAAACCAAGATGTCACTCAGGGACAACACCAGGGTGGCAGCCATTTCCTGACTGTGAATCAATAACACTGACATCATGGTGCCAGGCTCTGGTCAAAAGTAGTGCACTATATAGGGAATAGGGTACCATTTGGGATGTGGACACACCTACTCATTGAAGGGTTTTTCTTTATTTGTACTATTTTCTACATTGTAGAATAATAGTGAAGACATCAAAACTATGAAATAACACATATGGAATCATGTAGCAACCCAAAAACTGTTAAACAAATGAAAATATATTTTATATTTGAGATTCTTCAAATAGCCACCCTTTGCCTTGATAACAGCTTTGCACACTCTTGGCATTCTCTCAACCAGCTTCATGAGGAATGATTTTCCAACAGTCTTGAAGGAGTTCCCACATATGCCGAGCACTTGTTGGCTGCTTTTCCTTCACTCTACGGTCGTACTCATCCCAAACCATCTCAATTGGGTAGAGGTAGGGTGATTGTGGAGGCCAGGTCATCTGATGCAGCACTTCATCACTCTCCTTGGTCAAATAGCCCTTACACAGCCTGGTGGTGTGTTGGGTCATTGTCCTGTTGAAAAACAAATGATAGTCCCACTGATGGGATGGCATATTGCTGCAGAATACTGTAGTAGTCATGCTGGTTTAGTGTGCCTTGAATTCTAAATAAATCAGACAGTGTCACCAGCAAAGAACCCCCACACCATCACACCTCCT
The DNA here is from genome assembly GCF_045791955.1 of Oncorhynchus clarkii lewisi. NCBI lineage: Eukaryota > Metazoa > Chordata > Actinopteri > Salmoniformes > Salmonidae > Oncorhynchus > Oncorhynchus clarkii. Next base: position 4,037,703 of record NC_092167.1, read on the forward strand.
CCTCCATGCTTCACGGTGGGAACCACACATGTGGAGATCATCCATTCACCTATTCTGCGTCTCATTGAGACACAGTGGTTGGAACCAAAAATCTTAAAATTTGGACTCATCAGACCAAAATGACAGATTTCCACCAGTCTAATGTCCTTCGGTCGTGTTTCTTGGCCCAAGCCAGTTTCTTCTTCTTATTGGTGTCTTTTAGTGGTGGTTTCTTTGCAGCAATTTGACCATGAAGGACTGATTCACGCAGTCTCCTCTGAACAGTTGATGTTGAGATGTGTCTGTTACTTGAGCACTGTGAAGCATTTATTTGGGCTGCAATATCTGAGGCTGGTCACTCTAATGAACTTATTCTCTGCAGCAGAGGTACCTCTGGGTCTTCCTTTCCTGTGGCGGTCCCCATTAGAGCCAGTTTCATCATAGCGCTTGATGGTTTTTGCGACTGCACTTGAAGAAACTTTAAAAGTCCTTGAACTGTTCCGGATTGACTGACCTTCATGTCTTAAAGTAATGATGGACTCGTTTCTCTTTGCTTATTTGAGCTGTTCTTGCCATAATATGGATTTGTTCTTTTACCAAATAGGCTTATCTTCTGTATACCACCCCTACCTTGTCACAACACAACTAATTGTCTCAAACGCATTAAGAAGGAAAAAATGACAACAAATGTAATTTTAACAACAACAACCTGTTAATTGAAATGCATTTCAGGTGACTACCTCATGAAGCTGGTTGAGAGAATGCCAAGAGTGTGCAGAGCGGTCATCAAGACAAAGGGTGACTGACTACCTCATAAAGCTGGTTGAGAGAATGCCAGTGTGCAGCGCGGTCATCAAGACAAAGGGTACTTTGAAGAATCTAAAATATATTTTGATTTGTTTAACACTTTTTTGGTTCCTACATGATTCCATATGTGTTATTTCATAGTTTTGATGTCTTCACTATTATTCTACAATATAGAAAATAGTAAAAATAAAGAAAAACCCTTCAATATTTAAGTGTATCCAAACATTTGACTGGTACTGTACATTCACAGTCAGCTAGGCTTTGGCAGATGTCCCCTGGACAACCTTACCCACCATGACGTAAGATTAGGGATATATAACGTGCATACCTATATAACGTAGGTAGATGATGTACATACCTATATAACGTAGGTAGATGATGTACATACCTATATAACGTAGGTAGATGACATACCTATATAACGTAGCATACCTATATAACGTAGGTAGATGACGTGCATACCTATATAACGTAGGTAGATGGCTTAATGACGGCACGTTAAATACAGAGCTACACAGAACAAACGCAGAACAATACTAAGTGCACACCTTCCAACAAGTTCAAGTCCAGCAGTCATTTGAAAAGAGTGAAAAAAATAAATTCAGCGAGACAACTCAAAGGCGAAATCCATGAATGTCAAGATAATGGAATTCATAGTCCTTGATAATCAACTGTTCTCTGTCGTGGATGATGTTGGCTTTCGCCGACTGGCCGAGCATCTTGAGCCCTGGTACACACTATCAAGTAGGCGCTATTTTTCAGATGTTGCCCTACCGGAGTTACACAGTATTGTTGAAATGCACATCTATGAGCTACTTGCTATGGGCGTCACTGCTATTAGCTTCACGACTGACATTTGCACCAGCGATGTCAGCCCCATGAGCATGCTGAGTGTGACAGCACAGTGGATCGACAAGGATTTCGTACTGAGCAAAGCCGTATTGCTCAAGAATGTGCTGGTTTTCATACCGCTGCTGCCATTTCAATGGCATTTGAGAACATGTTTGAAACATGGAAACATGAACACACTAGCTAGCTCCATTCAAACAACTGACTGGAGAAATAAGCTACTCAACTGTGTCTGCAGCAGACGTGATACCCTCTGTCATGGCAGTGACACGCCTGCTCAACACAACTGCCCACACAGACCGTGGGGTTAAACTTACTAAAGTACTCAAAGCTGTGAACAAGCGATTCTGTGGCATTCTCTCTGCGTCACCAACATGCCTCTTTGCAAGGATTTTGTACCTGTGTCGCCAACATGCTGATGCTAGGTACAAGGACCGCTACTTTGATGCAGTGAACAGCCCACACAGAAAACAGGCTGTTTCTGTGGCACGTGTCGCCAACAATGTTACAGACACAGCTGGACAAGCTGGACAAGATGGAAACGGACACAGTGACAGTGGGCACCGAGGAAGAGAGGCCACGGACAGACAGAGCTGAAACTTCACTGCTTGACATGTATGATGAAATCCTGGTTGAGACTGAACAAATGAACAACAAAACAGCACAGCAAGTAAGTGAAAGAAATTGGTTTGATTATGTTTTACTAGTTATGGGGACATACATAAATGCCAACAAAATAACTTTTTGGTCAGAGTGTGTGTGTGTGTGTGTGTGTAACCTTTATTTAACCTGGACCACTAGATCCTCTACCACCATGACATAATATGGATGATGTCCCCTGGACCACTAGATCCTCTACCACCATGCCATAAGACAGATGATGTCCCCTGGACCACTAGATCCTCTACCACCATGACATAAGATGGATGATGTCCCCTGGACCACTAGATCCTCTACCACCATGACATAATATGGATGATGTCCCCTGGACCACTAGATCCTCTACCACCATGACATAAGATGGATGATGTCCCCTGGACCACTAGATCCTCTACCACCATGACATAAGATGGATGATGTCCCCTGGACCACTAGATCCTCTACCACCATGACATAAGACAGATGATGTCCCCTGGACCACTAGATCCTCTACCACCATGCCATAATATGGATGATGTCCCCTGGACCACTAGATCCTCTACCACCATGCCATAATATGGATGATGTCCCCTGGACCACTAGATCCTCTACCACCATGAAATAAGATGGATGATGTCCCCTGGACCACTAGATCCTCTACCACCATGCCATAATATGGATGATGTCCCCTGGACCACTAGATCCTCTACCACCATGACATAAGATGGATGATGTCCCCTGGACCACTAGATCCTCTACCACCATGACATAAGATGGATGATGTCCCCTGGACCACTAGATCCTCTACCACCATGCCATAAGATGGATGATGTCCCCTGGACCACTAGATCCTCTACCACCATGACATAAGATGGATGATGTCCCCTGGACCACTAGATCCTCTACCACCATGCCATAATATGGATGATGTCCCCTGGACCACTAGATCCTCTACCACCATGCCATAACCACTATGGATGATGTCCCCTGGACCACTAGATCCTCTACCACCATGACATAAGATGGATGATGTCCCCTGGACCACTAGATCCTCTACCACCATGACATAATATGGATGATGTCCCCTGGACCACTAGATCCTCTACCACCATGACATAAGATGGATGATGTCCCCTGGACCACTAGATCCTCTACCACCATGACATAATATGGATGATGTCCCCTGGACCACTAGATCCTCTACCACCATGACATAATATGGATGATGTCCCCTGGACCACTAGATCCTCTACCACCATGACATAATATGGATGATGTCCCCTGGACCACTAGATCCTCTACCACCATGACATAAGATGGATGATGTCCCCTGGACCACTAGATGATGTCCCCTGGACCACTAGATCCTCTACCACCATGACATAAGATGGATGATGTCCCCTGGACCACTAGATCCTCTACCACCATGCCATAATATGGATGATGTCCCCTGGACCACTAGATCCTCTACCACCATGATCCTCTACCACCATGCCATAATATGGATGATGTCCCCTGGACCACTAGATCCTCTACCACCATGACATAAGATGGATGATGTCCCCTGGACCACTAGATCCTCTACCACCATGACATAATATGGATGATGTCCCCTGGACCACTAGATCCTCTACCACCATGACATAATATGGATGATGTCCCCTGGACCACTAGATCCTCCACCATGACATACCACCATGAGATCACCACCATGAATAAGATGGATGATGTCCCCTGGACCACTAGATCCTCTACCACCATGACATAATATGGATGATGTCCCCTGGACCACTAGATCCTCTACCACCATGACATAAGATGGATGATGTCCCCTGGACCACTAGATCCTCTACCACCATGACATAATATGGATGATGTCCCCTGGACCACTAGATCCTCTACCACCATGCCCCCTGGATAATCCTCTACCACCATGACATAAGATGATGATGTCCCCTGGACCACTAGATCCTCTACCACCATGACATAAGATGGATGATGTCCCCTGGACCACTAGATCCTCTACCACCATGCCATAATATGGATGATGTCCCCTGGACCACTAGATCCTCTACCACCATGACATAAGATGGATGATGTCCCCTGGACCACTAGATCCTCTACCACCATGACATAAGATGGATGACGTCCCCTGGACCACTAGATCCTCTACCACCATGACATAAGACAGATGATGTCCCCTGGACAACTAGATCCTCTACCACCATGCCATAATATGGATGATGTCCCCTGGACCACTAGATCCTCTACCACCATGCCATAATATGGATGATGTCCCCTGGACCACTAGATCCTCTACCACCATGACATAAGATGGATGATGTCCCCTGGACCACTAGATCCTCTACCACCATGCCATAATATGGATGATGTCCCCTGGACCACTAGATCCTCTACCACCATGCCATAAGATGGATGATGTCCCCTGGACCACTAGATCCTCTACCACCATGCCATAAGATGGATGATGTCCCCTGGACCACTAGATCCTCTACCACCATGCCATAATATGGATGATGTCCCCTGGACCACTAGATCCTCTACCACCATGACATAAGATGGATGATGTCCCCTGGACCACTAGATCCTCTACCACCATGCCATAATATGGATGATGTCCCCTGGACCACTAGATCCTCTACCACCATGCCATAATATGGATGATGTCCCCTGGACCACTAGATCCTCTACCACCATGACATAAGACGGATGATGTCCCCTGGACCACTAGATCCTCTACCACCATGCCATAATATGGATGATGTCCCCTGGACCACTAGATCCTCTACCACCATGACATAAGATGGATGATGTCCCCTGGACCACTAGATCCTCTACCACCATGACATAAGATGGATGATGTCCCCTGGACCACTAGATCCTCTACCACCATGCCATAATATGGATGATGTCCCCTGGACCACTAGATCCTCTACCACCATGACATAAGATGGATGATGTCCCCTGGACCACTAGATCCTCTACCACCATGACATAAGATGGATGATGTCCCCTGGACCTGAAGATCCTCTACCACCATGACATAATATGGATGATGTCCCCTGGACCACTAGATCCTCTACCACCATGACATAAGACGGATGATGTCCCCTGGACCACTAGATCCTCTACCACCATGCCATAATATGGATGATGTCCCCTGGACCACTAGATCCTCTACCACCATGACATAAGATGGATGATGTCCCCTGGACCACTAGATCCTCTACCACCATGCCATAATATGGATGATGTCCCCTGGACCACTAGATCCTCTACCACCATGACATAATATGGATGATGTCCCCTGGACCACTAGATCCTCTACCACCATGACATAAGATGGATGATGTCCCCTGGACCACTAGATCCTCTACCACCATGACATAATATGGATGATGTCCCCTGGACCACTAGATCCTCTACCACCATGACATAATATGGATGATGTCCCCTGGACCACTAGATCCTCTACCACCATGACATAAGATGGATGATGTCCCCTGGACCACTAGATCCTCTACCACCATGACATAAGATGGATGATGTCCCCTGGACCTGAAGATCCTCTACCACCATGACATAATATGGATGATGTCCCCTGGACCACTAGATCCTCTACCACCATGACATAAGATGGATGATGTCCCCTGGACCACTAGATCCTCTACCACCATGACATAATATGGATGATGTCCCCTGGACCACTAGATCCTCTACCACCATGACATAATATGGATGATGTCCCCTGGACCACTAGATCCTCTACCACCATGCCATAATATGGATGATGTCCCCTGGACCACTAGATCCTCTACCACCATGCCATAATATGGATGATGTCCCCTGGACCACTAGATCCTCTACCACCATGACATAATATGGATGATGTCCCCTGGACCACTAGATCCTCTACCACCATGCCATAATATGGATGATGTCCCCTGGACCACTAGATCCTCTACCACCATGACATAATATGGATGATGTCCCCTGGACCACTAGATCCTCTACCACCATGACATAATATGGATGATGTCCCCTGGACCACTAGATCCTCTACCACCATGACATAAGATGGATGATGTCCCCTGGACCACTAGATCCTCTACCACCATGCCATAATATGGATGATGTCCCCTGGACCACTAGATCCTCTACCACCATGACATAAGATGGATGATGTCCCCTGGACCACTAGATCCTCTACCACCATGACATAAGATGGATGACGAGAGCCGTGATGATTAAATACCAACCTGCCTCCTGCCCTCCACTCCCCCTTCCCTTTTCCCCTGACTTCATCAACACCACCATGACATAATATGGATGCCTCCTGCCCTCCACTCCCCCTCCCCTTTTCCCCTGACTTCATCAACACCACCAGCCTTATCAAAGCGTGTCTTTTTGTTTATTTTCTTTTTTTATACCTTTGTTCAACTAGACAAGTCAGTTAAGAATAAATTCTTATTTTCAATGACGGCCTAGGAACAGTGGGTTAACTGCCTTGTTCAGGGGCAAAACAACAGACTTTTACCATGTCAGCTCGGGATTCGATCTTGCAACCTTTCGGTTACTTGTCCAACGCTCTAACCACTAAGCTACCTGCCACCCCAGTGTGTGAGTGTCTGCAGTGTGTGTGTGTGTGTAGTGTGTGTGTGCGCAGTGTGTGTGTGTGCTCTAGAAGACTAATGTTCTCTCTCTCTCTCCACTCAGATGAGGTGTTAAGGTCATTTTAACCCCAGACAGGATGTGAGCATATCAACTAGCTTCTGTTCATGACCATCTAAGAGACTTATCTAAGACTTTGGCGATGTCATTTACAAAATAGCATCCAACACCCTACTCAACCTATATGCTCTCGTTGGCTGGCCCTCGCTTCATACTCGTTGCTAAACCCACTGGCTCCAGGTCATCTACAAGACCCTGCTAGGTAAAGTCCCGCCTTTTCTCTGCTCGCTGGTCACCATAGCTGCACCCACCAGTAGCACGCATTCCAGCAGGTATATCTCTCTGGTCACCCCCAAAGCCAATTCCTCCTTTGGCCGCCTCTCCTTCCAGTTCTCTGCTGCCAATGACTGGAACGAACTACAAAAATCTCTGAAAATGTAGTGCACTACATGGAATAGGGTGCCATTTGGGATGCCCACACATTACACTCTCATGGGTTTCATCATTATAACATGAAAGACACAAAACCTGAGATATTCCATCCTTGTTATTCCAATCCCCATGGCTGTGAGCATACTTTTTTACATTGTTTATTTCACCTTTATTTATTAACCGGGTAGGCAAGTTGAGAACAAGTTCTCATTTACAACTGCAACCTGGCCAAGATAAAGCAAAGCATTTCGACACAAACAACAACACAGAGTTACACATGGAGTAAAACAAACATACAGTCAATAAAACAGTAGAAAAATAAGTCTATATACAATGTGAGCAAATGAGTTGAGATAAGGGAGGTAAAGGCAAAAAAAGGCCATGGTGGCGAAGTAAATACAATATAGCAAGTAAAACACTGGAATGGTAGATTTGACAGTAGATGAGTGTGCAAAGTAGAAATACTGGGGTGCAAAGGAGAAAAATAAATAAATAAATACAGTAGGGGAAGAGGTAGTTGTTTGGGCTATTTATAGATGGGCTATGTACAGGTGCAGTGATCTGTGAGCTGCTGACAGCTGGTGCTTAAAGCAGGTGAGGGAGAAAAGTTAGATCAAGTAGTGCACTACATAGGGAATAATGTGCCATTTGGGACACCACCATGCTATGCCTTTCTAGTCTGGAAGGAAAGTTGCAGTTCAAGTTTTCAAAGGAAGCTATGAATCAGAGTGAAACTCGAACTACCTGTAACCTTTTTTCAATTAACACATCGGACCTGGCTCCACATCCTTCTTCAAACAACGATGACACGTGATTACAGAGCATTTTTCATGATTAGTTTCAAGGCAAGGGTAGCCTAGTTTCAGGGGAAGGACCTACTGTGACATGATTTGTATTTATTTCATCTTTATTTATTCAGGTAGTCTCATTGAGATAGCATCTCTTTCAAGAGAGACCTGGTAACTACTCTATAATGATTGCATAATAGCTGGTCATGTCACTTCACCTCTCTATTGTAGATAAAGACATACACGTATTATTGCCGATTGTCCTCAGAATTGGCCTACATAGAGTTAGTATCAACTAGGAACATTAATTTAAAACTTGTTTTTGCATTGTGCTTGACTATGCGTACAAATAGAGGTTGTTTTTCTAACTACAATAGATTATAGTGATGACCATGTTTTTTAAGGATACTCCCTGTGTTCTTAGATGCACTCCATTTCATAATCAGCATCCATGCTGTTCCATGGAACACAATACAAATGAGGTTACTAGACAATCGCACACTGCACACACTGTGCAGCGTAAAATACATCCAGATTTCTCATGTTTACATGCATCATTTCATAAACTAAAATTAATGGACACAACCTGATACAACAATACTTAGAAAATACGCGTGTAGACTATCCATTTGCACGAACATAATAGCATTTATCATCGAGCAAAATGAATCGTATCCACGTACCGTGTTGACGTCCCTTTCCTTACATCGCACATCATGCACTTGAAAGCCTCCGCGGTGTTCTTGTATGTGCAAACGCTACAGTCCCAATTTCCCTCTTCCGCCGAAGGCTTTGGTTGACGCTTCGGCCTTCGAACAAAACAAAAAGGACATAAAGCACATCAGTTTCACATCCCCAGTTCAGGGTGCTGCGTGTGCATCATGTGTAGGCTATATGCTCGCGTTGTCAAACATCTGGGAAGATGATCCATTCAGTGTTCCGAAATTGTTCTGTTTTACGAGCTCGCGCTATGATTTGACACTGCAATAAAACAGACAGTCCGCCATGGTTGCTACACCGCGGCTACCACCCACACACACACACACACACACAGACACACACACACACAGACACACACACCCACACACACACACACACACACACACACACACACACACACACACACACAGAGAGAGGATTGTTTCAATTATGTGTCATGGTGTCCACTTCCAAGCATCAATGTCATCAGCGCAATGAATGAGTCAGACATTACCTGGTTGGACTCTTCTTGTCTCCCATGCCGCCAAAAGTTTGTTTGCGGATGTTGAAATAAGGACAGTCCCTACGTATTCTTTAAGAAAGCAATACGCGAGGAGGTATCGCACGGCTCCCAGCTGTCGTGGAAACTCCAGTTGGAGGATGGTCACATGACGCGGTTTGTCCAATCACATTTGAAGCCATTTCCTGAGGATATAGCGCAGACAGGAACAGACATTCCTGATTCGAATTGATACATTTGTAATAACACTCGTCTTTGTAACACATACGCTAATGTAACAGTAATTATGCATTATTAGGGTCTAATGAGGTGTCATTTGACATTTTATCATAAACTTCTTGAGATTGTTCAATGTCTTCGACGGGTGAATTCCCAATCATTATTGCGGCGGTGGAGAAAATGAGATTCCATCCTTTTGATTTATGATGATCTGACATTTAACGCAATAGACAGACATAGTGCAAATGACATTAACATTATTGCATAGTTGAATGTTAAGCCCTATTCATGTTTCCTACTGTGATGGAGAGGCTACATATTATATACATAGTTAATAACTGGGGTTAGAAAAATGAATGACAGAACTGAAAAGTGAATTATGTATTTCACCTTGTATTTAGTTGTCAAACATTTCTAAACCATAAATTTTTATAACGTAACTTCAGTGGCTCTCCTCCCATCCCATCTCATTGCTTTAAAAGGTAGCTCTTGAAGATGACCTGCCTAACAGACAGACGTGGCCTTGCAGGTATAAATCAGAATGTGCCAGGGCTGAGAGTTGCAGCCTGTACCGCCTGGCTTCCTGTCAGGACACTCCATCACATGGAGCTCTTGCTCTCTGATAGGGAACACGTCGTATTTGAGAGGTGCACACTGCACTCATCAGGACAACATCCACCTTACTGTCGGGCGGCAGGGTAGCCTGGCAACAGCTATTGGAACAGGCAGTTAACCCACTGTTCCCAGGCCGTCATTGAAAATAAGAATTTGTTCTTAACTGACTTGCCTGGTTAAATAAAGGTAAAATAAAAAAATAAAAAAACTGTACTGTCAACAGCTAATGGAAGAAGATTAATATTGAAATACAGGAAGGAATGTTGCCTTGCTAGAGAACATGGAATATGGTGAGAAGCTCGGTGGACACATTAGGGCAACACTACAGTACACACATCTTACTACACCTTGCCTCTGGTTAGCAGCTGGTGGATGGGGAGCTGTGATCAATATTGAAATGCGGGAAGGAATGTTCATGACTTGAATGTTCTTTATTCCTATTTATCAGCAAAAGTGTGGTTCATTATTGTGAAAGACCACATGCCATCTGTGGTGTTCTACTCTTTCACTGATGTTTCAATACCTTTTCAAATAAATTGTGCATTCACCTAAAGATGGGGAAGGCTATCTTTAAACCGAATAGTTCTATTTCCCCTAATATTGACACACATAGGAAGGGTGAAAGACAGTAAAACAACTATGGTGTATTTACACAGCTGTTGAAAAGAAAAGCGCAGAAACACAGTTAATCTCCATTCACATTGTCCCAATGCCTGCAAAGAACAGTGGCGGAGTCCTCATTATAAAAAGGACACTAAGGATCAGAACAAATACTGATACAGAAACAGTTGTGGACTTCAACTAAACAATGGTACACTGTAACCCTTTTCATCAAACACATCTTTTCTCTTTTCTTTTCTCAGGTCAATGATGCCCTTGCAGATCTTGACAAACAGAATGTCCCCCCGTTCATTTTCAAATATTTGCTACTCAAGAGTCTGAATTATATCTGTGAAATCCCCTCAGTCGCTCAGTTCTTCCTCGTCACTGAAGTAGACACTCTTTTTGATCCTGGGTTTCTTGGAGTCGTCCGATGTGGAAGCCTCCTGACCGGCCTCCTCAGCCACAAAGGCCGTCTGCTTTCGCCTATGCTGCTCCTCCTCAAGTCGTGCTTGCTGTGGAACACATGATCCCATGTGCGATTTTAAAAGAGGGGTCAGATAAGGACAAATACCAAGTAAATAGAGGGTTTCAAGTAATACAATAGCCTACTAACTTCCCCCTTGAAGTACATTTGTGCACTTACCTGGAATGCTATGGCTTGACTTAAGCTGTCAAGAGCAGGGTCCTCTCCCTCTTCCTCACTTTCCTCCTCTTCTCTGTAAACGACAGAGGAAAAAGTAGAAAAGTCATAGAAACAAAAACACACACAGAGGACTTCACAAACAATGACAAATACGACACCACAATCAAACAAAGAATCTCTGAACTAAAGTCCATCCGAAATAGAACAGTTACTGTTAACATCAAGGACACGCTGCTGTTGACCACGATCATAGCCGTTTGCAAACACGGTAGAGAGGCATCAATGTCCTGATAAGACACTTACACTTCATCAGGCTCTTCAACCTTTTTCTTCTTCTTCTTTTCTTTCTTCTTCGGGGGTTCTCGTTCACCAAGCAAGTTTTTGGGGCATGCATAGCTTAAGTGCCCTGTATCCTATGACGTGAAAAGGACAGAAATGTTGTATAAATAGCACTAACATCCGGCTGGCTACACATTCCGGATGGATGAAGAGGGAAATGGAGATGGCTTATCTAGGTAGAGAGTATCAACTTACCCCACATTCGTAACATTTGGACTTGTCTGTGTAGTTTCGCCTCCTGATAAATTCAGTTGCTCGCCCGTTGTCGATTGCAATGCTCGCTTTCACTGTTCTTCCAAACAACTGCGGGGCGAAAAAGATGGGGACTTTAACACAAAAACAACACATCAGATACGTAACTTTTTATGAAAACAAGGAGAGGAAAAATGCCCACCTGTTTATTGTTGAGCGATCTAAAGCAGCTCTGTGCAGACTCTTTGTCCAGGAAGAGCACAAAAGCCACACCTTTACTTTTGCGTGTTTCTTTATCTTTGACTATTGTCACCCTGAAAGCATGAGACCATCATTATCTTCTCTGATCATCACAATACCAACATAGCTATAGATTTTGCTATAGATTTTTAGTTATTCACTATGTATTTATTAATCGTGTCACTATTTAAAAAAAAACATCTTTATCTTTAACTCTGCATTATTGGAAACAGACCCGTAACTAGGAAGTTCACTGTTCGTTTACGAAGCATGTGACCATTTTTTGGTTTGTATTTGAGCTTTGTATAGCTCATTATTTTGAAACCAGTAACTTACTTCACAACTTTTCCATATTTGGTGAAAAGCTGAAATGAAAAGATCCAAGACATTATTTGAGGTCATTTTTCCAAATGGCATAAACAGCAGGATCACGAACTTGTGAAATAGTGGTAGGGAGGGGTTAAGTAGTTCTATTCCATTACTCTATATATGAAGATATTACAGCGGGTAGCCTTGTGGTTAGAGTGTTGGACCTGTAACCGAAAGGTTGCAAGCTCGAATCCCTGAGCTGACAAGGTAAAAATCTGTCGTTCTGCCCCCTAGCATTAGTTAACCCACTGTTCCTAGTCTGTCATTGAAAATAATAATTTGTTCTTAACTGACTAGTTAAATAGAGGTAAAAAATTGTTTTACCTTGTGTAGATCACTGTTGGTTAGAGAGAAGGGCAGGTTGGACACATAGACTGTGCTTCTACTGGGAGCCAAACCACCACTCATCTTGACTTCACCATCAGAGTGAGACAGTCACTGAAAACAGATTCATGGTGATGAATATTCAGATTGAAGCTAGTTAGTTATCTATTTCATTGAGCGATATGCAAGCTAGCCGTGATGCTAGGTCGAATCCGTATATTACCTGGAAATACACATTCAAGGAATCGAATAAATCCCTTACCTAAAGAGACAACATTGGTGACTTATAGTTATTGAGTAGAGTGGGCAAAAACATTGGTAAATATGTTGCTTTCTATTAGTTATTCAATCTCAGTAACATGTGTTTGCTATCTAGCTGCCAAAAACAAACGAGAACTGTTCGTCGTCACAGGAATATGACGTTTCACGTGACAGACTTTTTGTCAATCCAATCCAAATTCAGTGTGTACATGCGCCAACCGGAAGAAGGTGAAAAGTAGGCTATGATGAGCTTGTTTTCATATCTTTTGTGAAGACGACTTTATTTTCTCCAACGTGCGTATTGTTTATAGCGTGTCTAAATGTTTGTGTTAGTAAATATGTATTTGTTCTAAATACTGATTTCGTTTTGAGCGAATTAACTCAGCATGGACTGTGGACTAGCTTGAGCATGTAGCTAGCTAACGTAAGCATACGTAGCTAGCAGTTAAATCTACACAACCTGCGAAATATATATTAGAACAACGTTATGTGCTAAATACGGTAGCTAATTAGCAAACCAGTAGAAATAGGTGTTTTCATATCACTAATCTCAGTGGTTGAAGGTTTGCTTGAAAGAAGAGGAGGAGGAGGAGTAGTAGTAGTTAGCTAGGAGTTAGTGCGGTTTTCCAACGCTGAACCAAAGATTATGGCTGAGCCTCAGAGGAACGCGCGCTAACATCCTGCCAGTACTTCTGGATCAGAGCTAGCGATTAGCTACAGTAGTTTCCTTACTATCACACATACTGATTTGACATTTCTCTATGCTTGGGATTTCCTAACCTACATTGTTAATAGCTAATGTGCACACCATGCAGTATTGTCAAACTAATAGGTAACATCTTCTCTTTTCCCCCAGTTAGTATTGACTGTCTCTATTGGCATAACCAACTCCCAATACTACTACGTAGACTTGTCCAGACAAAACAAGTAAGTGGAAAATATCTTGCTTTCCTCCCAAAAAAGGTTTCTGGTTCTGCATACTAAACAATTCCACCAGGTCCACATGTAGGCATATTCATGAACACCTACCACAACTGTGATTGTCATTAACTGTGTAAAACTCCGGATGGGTATAATTTGTGGAACGTTCCAACAGGAATCTGTTCCAAAAACGTAGTAAATAACAAGGTTGCCAACAAACAACGCATACGAAGTTGTATAGTGGCAGAATAAGATACTGGGTAGGAGGTGGGCTATTTCATTACGTTTTTCAGTCACCATGTTTGTTCTGAAAAATGTCTGTTCTCACTCTGGTAGCCTATGGACAAACATTAAGAATAAGCTACGTGGTGAGTTGATGCTTTTTTGACAGCTAGTTAGCTAGGTGAAATGATCATGATACTTTGTATACGTTGTTTGTTGGCATCCTTGTACTTTACGATGTTTTTGGAACAGATTCCTGTTGGAACGTTCCACAAATGATACCCACCCTAAACCTCCCCTGCTGTCTACTTTGCAGTGGCTTACAGGAGAGACAGAAACATGAGGGATGTCTACGATGAACGCTTCCTACCAGACAGACCGGTGAGAGTTTCTGCCTGTGGAAAATGTTGTTTGGTTTATATATTTATAATTGTACTAATTTACTTTCCATTATAATACTTAACAGAACTTAGCTGAGGAACGCTCAACTCCGTTCTCTTGAACAGAGGCAGAGGTGAGTATTGATAACTGGTCGCACGATTTGCTAGCAACAACATTGTCTCGCCGTCATTCGACTTACCGTTCCTTCTGTGAGGTGCTGAAATTCTAGTTCTAGTGGCCTTGACGTACTAATCAGCTGAAATTCAATTGGCGCAAAAGTTGATCGACACAAATGAGGAAGACGTCGATGGTTGTATTAAATAAAAGCTGTTATTAAACGTATGAACTTCAGCACCTGCAGTTGTCCAGCGTTTTCAGAATGAACATTTGTTCAAGTATCAACTGATGGGGACTCAATGGCTTTGCTAGCAAATCATGTGACTAGTTATCAATACTCAACTCCGCCTTGATATTAGAGGTCAACCATTATGATTTTTCAACGCCGATACCGATTTATTGGTGGACCCCCAAAAAAAGCAGATACCGATTAATCGGCCGATTTAAAAAAAAAAATATATATATATATATATATTTGTAATATTGACAATTACAACAATACTGAATGAACAATGAACCCTTTTGTTTGAGCTTAATATAATGCATCAAATCTATTTAGTCTCTAATGAAACATGTTCGATTTGGTTTAAATAATCCAAAAACACAGTGTTGGAGAAGAAAGTTAAAGTGCAAAATGTGCCATGTAAAAAAGCTAACGTTTCAGTTCCTTGCTCAGAACATGAGAACATATGAAAGCTGTTGGTTCAATATTCCCAGTTAAGAAGTTTTAGGTTGTAGTTATTATAGGAATTATGACTACTTCTCTCTATACCATTTGTATTTCATATATCTTTGACTATTGGATGTTCTTATAGGCACTTTAGTATTACCAGCCTAATCTCGAGAGTTGATAGGCTTGAAGTCATAAACAGCGCTGTGCTTTAAGCATTGTTAACAGCTGCTCGCAAATGCAGGAAAGTGTTTGAATGAATGCTTACGAGCCTGCTGCTGCCTACCTCCGCTCAGTCAGACTGCTCTATCAAATATCAAATCATAGACTTAATTATAATAAACACACAAAAATACAAGCCTTTGGTCATTAATATGGTCAAATCCAGAAACAGTCATTTAGAAAACAAAACGTTTATTCTTTCTGTGAAATACGGAACCATTTAGGTCCATTTGGAAGACCCACTGGTGGTGAAAATAGTTGAGTGTTCCTGAGCTCCACAGAACAACTGTGTCTTGTTTCCATCCTGAAAATGACATAAATTCTATGATTCACTGAGAATTACAATACATCATTTTTTCTAAAATAAACATTTTCATCTAGAAATAAAAATAGTAAATAGCTTTCTAGAGAACATAACCCTAATCTTGTTTCTCTTTCTCTTCTTTCCCATCCCATGTAATTAATTGTAGGCCCCATATCCCAGATCAGCTGGAGCAGGGCCTGTAGAGAGGAGGCCGGCTGGTTTCGGAAGGCCAGACGAGGAGTACAATCGAGGGTTTGAGTATGACGGGCCTCGCTTTTATCCAAATGGAGGCCCTCGAGGTTACCATGGCGAGGATCAAAGAGGCTACCATGGCGACAGCCTTCATTTTCCTAATGAGCGCAGAGGTATCCCACCTTCCCGGAGAGTAAGTGGTGCAGACAATGAATAAACCATTATTGTATACGCACAATTTAAGCCTCATGCCAAGGAAGCATAATATCTGACCATCGATCTACTGTACATGCTGGGTTTACAAGCACAAAAGAATGTGCCCCATATCAAATCAAATGTATTTATAAAGCCTTTCGTACATCAGCTGATATCTCAAAGTGCTGTACAGAAACCCAGCCTAAAACCCCAAACAGCAAGCAATGCAGGTGTAGAAGAACCTGCATATCGATTGCATTAGTATGATTTGAGAAACTGCAAGAAATATTTCTCTAACAGAGTAAAATGTGAACACCACAATGGAAGTGCTTCTACATCTTCATTGCTTGCTCTTTGGGGTTTTAGGCAGGGTTTCTTTATAAGCACTTTGTGATATCTGCTGATGTAAAAAGGACTGTATAAATGCATTTGATTGAAGTACTGAATTTAGCTAATAGTACAGTCAATGCTGAAGTTATAGGGTATATGATTATAGTACAGCTACAAATCCATTATATACACAGCCAACTGTATGAGGAGTTTATTTCAACCTCTGACGCCACTTGGTGTTCAGATAAAGAATTACATGTTGAGTAGAAGATGCTCTGTCAATCACTTTCATTGGTGCATGGACCCCAAGAAGAGTAGCTGTGGACCCCAAGAAGAGTAGCTGTGGGCCCCAGGAAGAGTAGCTGTGGGCCCCAGGAAGAGTAGCTGTGGACCCCAGGAAGAGTAGCTGTGGGCCCCAGGAAGAGTAGCTGTGGACCCCAGGAAGTGTAGCTGTGGACCCCAGGAAGAGTAGCTGTGGGCCCCAGGAAGAGTAGCTGTGGGCCCCAGGAAGAGTAGCTGTGGACCCCAGGAAGAGTAGCTTTTGCAACCGCTAATGGGGATCCTAATAAAATACCAAATACAGAGGATTTGAATATAATATTTTAGAAAATACTGTCTAATCAACAGCAGCATCATTGTGTGTTTCGCAGGATAGGACACCTGTAGATAAAGTTGAAGTCAGAAGTTTACATCCACTTAGGTTGCAGGCATTAGAACTTGTTTATCAACCACTCCACACATTTCTTGCTAACAAACTATAGTTTTGGCAAGTCGGTTAGGGCATCTACTTTGAATGACACAAGTGATTTTTCCAACAATTGTTTACAGACCGATAATTCACTGTGTCACAATTCCAGTGGGTCAGAAGTTTACATACACTAAGTTGACTGTGCCTTTAAACAGCTTGGGAAATTCCAGAAAATGATGTCATGGCTTTATAAGCTTCTGATAGGCTAATTGACATCATTTGAGTCAGTTGGAGGTGAACCTGTGGATGTATTTCAAGGCCTTCCTTCAAACTCAGTGCCTCTTTGCTTGACATCATGGGAAAATCAAAAGAAATCAGCCAAGACCTCAGAAAAAAAAATTGGAGACCTCCACAAGTCTTGTTCATCCTTGGGAGCAATTTCCAAATGCCTGAAGGTACCACGTTCATCTGTACAAACAATAGTACACAAGTATAAACACCATGGGACCACGCAGCCGTCATACCGCTCAGGAAGGAGACGCGTTCTGTCTCCTAGAGATGAACGTACTTTGGTGTGAAAAGTGCTAATCAATCCCAGAACAACAGCAAAGGACCTTGTGAAGATGCTGGAGGAACAAAAAGTATCTATAGCCACAGCAAAACACGTCCTATATCGACATAACCTGAAAGGCCGCTCAGCAAGGAAGAAGCCACTGCTCCAAAACCACCATTAAAAGAGCACATGGGGACAAAGATCATACTTTTTGGAGAAATGTCCTCTGGTCTGATGAAAGGAAATTAGAACTGTTTGGCCAGAATGACCATCGTTATGTTTGGAGGAAAAAGGGGGAAGCCGAAGAACACCATCCCAACCGTGAAGCACGGGGGTGGCAGCATCATGTTGTGGTGGTGCTTTACTGCAGGAGGGACTGGTGCACTTCACAAAAGAGATGGCATCATGAGGCAGGGAAATTATATGGATATATTGAAGCAACATCTCAAGACATCAGTCAGGAAGTTAAAGCTTGGTCGCAAATGGGTCTTCTAAATGGACAATGACCCCAAGCATACTTCCAAAGTTGTGGCAAAATGGCTTAAGTACAACAAAGTCAAGGTATTGGAGTGGCCATCACAAAGCCCTGACCTCAATCCTATAGAATATTTGTGGGCAGAACTGAAAAATTGTGTGCGAGCAAGGAGGCCTACAAACCTGACTCAGTTACACCAGCTCTGTCAGGAGGAATGGGCCACAATTCACCCAACTTATTGTGGGAAGCTTGTGGAAGGCTACCCAAAACGTTTGACCCAAGTTCAACAATTTAAATTTAATGCTACCAAATACTAATTGGGTGTATGTAAACTTCTGACCCACTGGGAATGTGATGAAAGAAATTAAATCTGAAATAAATAATTATCTATATTATTCTGACATTTTACATTCTTAAAATAAAGTGGTGATCCTAACTGACCTAAGACAGGGAATTTTTACTGGGATTAAATGTCAGGAATTGTGAAAAACTGAGTTTAAATGTATTTGGCTAAACTTCCAACTTCAACTGTATGTTCTCCAGTACTGTCTAATCAACAGCGGCATCACAGTGTTTCTCAGGATGGGACACCTGTAGATATGTTGTTCAGTACTGTCTAATCAACAGCAGCATCACAGTGTTTCTCAGGATGGGACACCTGTAGATATGTTGTTCAGTACTGTCTAATCAACAGCAACATCACAGTGTTTCTCAGGATGGGACACCTGTAGATATGTTCTCCAGTACTGTCTAATCAACAGCAGCATCAGTGTTTCTCAGGATGGGACACCTGTAGATATGTTGTTCAGTACTGTCTAATCAACAGCATCAGTGTTTCTCAGGATGGGACACCTGTAGATATGTTGTTCAGTACTGTCTAATCAACAGCAGCATCACAGTGTTTCTCAGGATGGGACACCTGTAGATATGTTGTTCAGTACTGTCTAATCAACAGCAACATCACAGTGTTTCTCAGGATGGGACACCTGTAGATATGTTGTTCAGTACTGTCTAATCAACAGCAACATCACAGTGTTTCTCAGGATGGGACACCTGTAGATATGTTGTTCAGTACTGTCTAATCAACAGCAACATCACAGGGTTTCTCAGGATGGGACACCTGTAGATATGTTGTTCAGTACTGTCTAATCAACAGCATCACAGTGTTTCTCAGGACGGGACACCTGTAGATATGTTGTTCAGTACTGTCTAATCAACAGCAACATCACAGTGTTTCTCAGGATGGGACACCTGTAGATATGTTGTTCAGTACTGTCTAATCAACAGCAACATCACAGTGTTTCTCAGGATGGGACACCTGTAGATATGTTGTTCAGTACTGTCTAATCAACAGCAACATCACAGTGTTTCTCAGGATGGGACACCTGTAGATATGTTGTTCAGTACTGTCTAATCAACATCACAGTGTTTCTCAGGATGGGACACCTGTAGATATGTTGTTCAGTACTGAAACAATAAAAGTAGTTGTCTGTGTTCTAGCCGGAGGAGCCGTACCCCTACCCTTCTAGACCACCTCCTAGAGAGGACCCCCATACAACACGCCAGATGGAGTTCAGGTAGGCTCAACTCTCTCACACACTCCTGGATATTTATTTTGAAACTTTCGTCAGGAGAATTGGAGTTTAATGTTCAAGCAGTCTAACCAAACTGATCACCGTTCTGTTTCACTACAAGTAGCTCTCCTGAACCGCCCCAGGAAAAAATATGCACTGTCATTATCTAAGTGACCACAAGATGGCATTGTTGCACCACTTGTTTACCATGACAACCCGTCTTTTTGACACAGCCTCCCCAATCAGCCCTGTAGACTGAAGCCCATGTCATGTCTGTACTGATTTGCATATCTGTGTGTCTCATTCTGTGTGAAATGTTTACATAGTACCAGAGAATAATCACATACGCATCAGGTCTGGGCCACATCGGGCCCCGTCCACCTCTCTGCTCACACAGCTCTCTCCTGGGACTGGGAGAGATACACACAAACACCTCAGGGTCGACTGCTGCCGCTCTGCTTTCACGCCACACCTGGGTTCAAATGGTACTTGAATTAATTTCAAATATTTTATCTGGACTTGATTGAGCTTTGCCTGGCTGAATGGCTCCATAAAATAGTCCCAAAACAGAAAACCCCGCCCATCTGACACTCCAGGCAGACTAGAGCAAAAACTGAAAAGATTTCAAGTGGTATTTGAACCCAGGTCTTCACAGCGATGAGCGTACCATTCCTTGTGGCAGCCAGAGGTCGCATACTAGTCTTTAAAACCCTATCTGTCTGTCTGTCTGGTGTAACCTGACATGATAGAGGTGAAGGAAGGTACAGGGTTAACTATGGCGTCTACTGAGTCACCCTCCGGACAGCACCATCACTATGACAGGAGTCATACACTACGACGTTGTAAGGTGATGGCCAGAGTGTGACAGAGCAGGGTTCTGTGACTGTCCCGGGGTCAGGAGAGGTACGTGCAGCAGCAGGACCCGTCTGTTATTTTAAGGGCCAGGTGTTCAAGGTTCTTTCTTCTCACCTTCTTCAGTTCCTCAGGTGAAATAATAGAGAAAGTAATTACTGCCATAAATCAAGTTAATGTTGAGAGGTTATGATAGTCACACACGCCCCGAGGCCCCCTGTAATCCGGTTAGTTAGGTCTGGCCGTTGTTGTTTGTCTTGGCGTATTTACCTGTCGTGATGGTGGAACGGTAAGGATGCATGAAGAGACTGAGAGATTACTTGGTCTGATTCAACCTGAAGTTGACTGATGTTCAAACTGTATTTCTTATACAGTTGTACTCTTGACCTGAACTCTAATCACCAGGACTAAAGTCATTAGATTGAGTTCTCCTTTTAGTGATCACTGATAATGTACAATTTTAGGTAGTCATTTTGAGGTCTGTTCAGACACATGATTTAAAGACTGCAATATATATATAGAATACAGTAACCACAGGTTTGAGTGTGAGAGCAACTGCCTTAATCAACACAGCAGCAATATATATATATATATATATATATATATATATATATATATATATATATAAATAAAATACAGTAACCACAGGTTTGGTTGTGAGAGCAACCGCCTTAATCAACACAGCAGCAATATAAATATATATATATAAATAAAATACATTAACCACAGGTTTGGTTGTGAGAGCAACTGCCTTAATCAACATAGCAGCAATATATATATATAAATATAATACAGTAACCACAGGTTTGGGTGTGAGAGCAACCGCCTTACTTAATCAACACAGCAGCAATATATATATATATATATATATAGAATACAGTAACCACAAGTTTGGGTGTGAGAGCAACCGCCTTACTTAATCAACACAGCAGCAATATAAATATATATATATATATATAATACAGTAACCACAGGTTTGGGTGTGAGAGCAAACACCTTACTTAATCAACACAGCAGCAATATAAATATATATATATATAGAATACAGTAACCACAGGTTTGGGTGTGAGAGCAAACACCTTACTTAATCAACACAGCAGCAATATAAATATATATATATATATAATACAGTAACCACAGGTTTGGGTGTGAGAGCAACCGCCTTACTTAATCAACACAGCAGCAATATAAATATATCAAATCAAATCAAATCAAATTTTATTTGTCACATACACATGGTTAGCAGATGTTAATGCGAGTGTAGCGAAATGCTTGTGCTTCTAGTTCCGACAATGCAGTAATAACAAGTAATCTAACTAACAATTCCAAACTACTGTCTTGTACACAGTGTAAGGGGATAAAGAATATGTACATAAGGATATATGAATGAGTGATGGTACAGAGCAGCATAGGCAAGATACAGTAGATGGTATCGGGTACAGTATGTACAAATGAGATGAGTATGTAAACAAAGTGGCATAGTATGGTATAAAGTGGCTAGTGATACAAGTATTACATAAGGATACCGTCGATGATATAGAGTACAGTATATACGTATGCGTATGAGATGAATAATGTAGGGTAAGTAACATTTATATAAGGTAGCATTGTTTAAAGTGGCTAGTGATATATTTACATCATTTCCCATCAATTCCCATTATTAAAGTGGCTGGAGTTGAGTCAGTGTCAGTGTGTTGGCAGCAGCCACTCAGTGTTAGTGGTGGCTGTTTAACAGTCTGATGGCCTTGAGATAGAAGCTGTTTTTCAGTCTCTCGGTCCCAGCTTTGATGCACCTGTACTGACCTCGCCTTCTGGATGATAGCGGGGTGAACAGGCAGTGGCTCGGGTGGTTGATGTCCTTGATGATCTTTATGGCCTTCCTGTGACATCGGGTGGTGTAGGTGTCCTGGAGGGCAGGTAGTTTGCCCCCGGTGATGCGTTGTGCAGACCTCACTACCCTCTGGAGAGCCTTACGGTTGAGGGCGGTGCAGTTGCCATACCAGGCGGTGATACAGCCCGCCAGGATGCTCTCGATTGTGCATCTGTAGAAGTTTGTGAGTGCTTTTGGTGACAAGCCGAATTTCTTCAGCCTCCTGAGGTTGAAGAGGCGCTGCTGCGCCTTCTTCACGATGCTGTCTGTGTGAGTGGACCAATTCAGTTTGTCTGTGATGTGTATGCCGAGGAACTTAAAACTTGCTACCCTCTCCACTACTGTTCCATCGATGTGGATAGGGGGGTGTTCCCTCTGCTGTTTCCTGAAGTCCACAATCATCTCCTTAGTTTTGTTGACGTTGAGTGTGAGGTTGTTTTCCTGACACCACACTCCGAGGGCCCTCACCTCCTCCCTGTAGGCCGTCTCATCGTTGTTGGTAATCAAGCCTACCACTGTTGTGTCGTCCGCAAACTTGATGATTGAGTTGGAGGCGTGCGTGGCCACGCAGTCGTGGGTGAACAGGGAGTACAGGAGAGGGCTCAGAACGCAACCTTGTGGGGCCCCAGTGTTGAGGATCAGCGGGGAGGAGATGTTGTTGCCTACCCTCACCACCTGGGGGCGGCCCGTCAGGAAGTCCAGTACCCAGTTGCACAGGGCGGGGTCGAGACCCAGGGTCTCGAGCTTGATGACGAGCTTGGAGGGTACTATGGTGTTGAATGCCGAGCTGTATATATATTATATATATATATATATATATAATATATATATATATATATATATATAATACAGTAACCACAGTAACCACAGGTTTGAGTGTGAGAGCAACCGCCTTACTTAATCAACACAGCAGCAATATAAATATATATATATATAGAATACAGTAACCACAGGTTTGGGTGTGAGAGCAACCGCCTTACTTAATCAACACAGCAGCAATATAAATATATATATATATATAATACAGTAACCACAGGTTTGGGTGTGAGAGCAACCACCTTACTTAATCAACACAGCAGCAATATATATATATATATATATATAGAATACAGTAACCACAGGTTTGGGTGTGAGAGCAACCGCCTTACTTAATCAACACAGCAGCAATATAAATATATATATATATATAATACAGTAACCACAGGTTTGGGTGTGAGAGCAACCACCTTACTTAATCAACACAGCAGCAATATAAATATATATATATATATATAATACAGTAACCACAGGTTTGGGTGTGAGGGCAACCGCCTTACTTAATCAACACAGCAGCAATATAAATATATATATATATATAATACAGTAACCACAGGTTTGGGTGTGAGAGCAACCACCTTACTTAATCAACACAGCAGCAATATAAATATATATATATAATACAGTAACCACAGGTTTGGGTGTGAGGGCAACCGCCTTACTTAATCAACACAGCAGCAATATAAATATATATATATATAATACAGTAACCACAGGTTTGGGTGTGAGGTCAACCACCTTACTTAATCAACACAGCAGCAATATAAATATATATATATATAGAATACAGTAACCACAGGTTTGGGTGTGAGGTCAACCACCTTACTTAATCAACACAGCAGCAATATAAATATATATATATATATATATAATACAGTAACCACAGGTTTGGGTGTGAGAGCAACCACCTTACTTAATCAACACAGCAGCAATATAAATATATATAAATATATAATACAGTAACCACAGGTTTGGGTGTGAGGTCAACCACCTTACTTAATCAACACAGCAGCAATATAAATATATATATATATAGAATACAGTAACCACAGGTTTGGGTGTGAGGTCAACCACCTTACTTAATCAACACAGCAGCAATATAAATATATATATATATATAATACAGTAACCACAGGTTTGGGTGTGAGAGCAACCACCTTACTTAATCAACACAGCAGCAATATATATATATATATATAGAGAATACAGTAACCACAGGTTTGGGTGTGAGGTCAACCACCTTACTTAATCAACACAGCAGCAATATAAATATATATATATATATATATATATATATATATATATATATATAATACAGTAACCACAGGTTTGGGTGTGAGAGCAACCGCCTTACTTAATCAACACAGCAGCAATATAAATATATATATATAGAATACAGTAACCACAGGTTTGGGTGTGAGAGCAACCACCTTACTTAATCAACACAGCAGCAATATAAATATATATATATAGAATACAGTAACCACAGGTTTGGGTGTGAGAGCAACCGCCTTACTTAATCAACACAGCAGCAATATAAATATATATATATATAATACAGTAACCACAGGTTTGGGTGTGAGAGCAACCACCTTACTTAATCAACACAGCAGCAATATATATATAGAATACAGTAACCACAGGTTTGGGTGTGAGAGCAACCACCTTACTTAATCAACACAGCAACAATATATATATATATAATACAGTAACCACAGGTTTGGGTGTGAGGGCAACCACCTTACTTAATCAACACAGCAGCAATATAAATATATGGAATACAGTAACCACAGGTTTGGGTGTGAGAGCAACCACCTTACTTAATCAACACAGCAGCAATATAAATATATATAATACAGTAACCACAGGTTTGGGTGTGAGGGCAACCACCTTACTTAATCAACACAGCAGCAATATAAATATATATAATACAGTAACCACAGGTTTGGGTGTGAGGGCAACCACCTTACTTAATCAACACAGCAGCAATATAAATATATATAATACAGTAACCACAGGTTTGGGTGTGAGGGCAACCACCTTACTTAATCAACACAGCAGCAATATAAATATATATAATACAGTAACCACAGGTTTGGGTGTGAGGGCAACCACCTTACTTAATCAACACAGCAGCAATATAAATATATATAATACAGTAACCACAGGTTTGGGTGTGAGGGCAACCACCTTACTTAATCAACACAGCAGCAATATATATATATATATATATATATATATATATATATATATATATATATATAATACAGTAACCACAGGTTTGGGTGTGAGAGCAACCACCTTACTTAATCAACACAGCAGCAATATATATATATATATAGAATACAGTAACCACAGGTTTGGGTGTGAGGGCAACCACCTTACTTAATCAACACAGCAGCAATATATATATATATATAATACAGTAACCACAGGTTTGGGTGTGAGAGCAACCACCTTACTTAATCAACACAGCAGCAATATAAATATATATATATATAATACAGTAACCACAGGTTTGGGTGTGAGGGCAACCACCTTACTTAATCAACACAGCAGCAATATATATATATATATATATATAGAATACAGTAACCACAGGTTTGGGTGTGAGAGCAACCACCTTACTTAATCAACACAGCAGCAATATAAATATATATATATATATAGAATACAGTAACCACAGGTTTGGGTGTGAGAGCAACCACCTTACTTAATCAACACAGCAGCAATATATATATATATATATATATATAGAATACAGTAACCACAGGTTTGGGTGTGAGAGCAACCACCTTACTTAATCAACACAGCAGCAATATAAATATATATAATACAGTAACCACAGGTTTGGGTGTGAGAGCAACCGCCTTACTTAATCAACACAGCAGCAATATAAATATATATATATATAGAATACAGTAACCACAGGTTTGGGTGTGAGAGCAACCACCTTACTTAATCAACACAGCAGCAATATAAATATATATATATATATATAGAATACAGTAACCACAGGTTTGGGTGTGAGAGCAACCACCTTACTTAATCAACACAGCAGCAATATAAATATATATATATATATATATAGAATACAGTAACCACAGGTTTGGGTGTGAGGGCAACCACCTTACTTAATCAACACAGCAGCAATATAAATATATATATATATATATAGAATACAGTAACCACAGGTTTGGGTGTGAGAGCAACCACCTTACTTAATCAACACAGCAGCAATATAAATATATATATATATAGAATACAGTAACCACAGGTTTGGGTGTGAGGGCAACCGCCTTACTTAATCAACACAGCAACAATATATATATATATATAGAATACAGTAACCACAGGTTTGGGTGTGAGGGCAACCGCCTTACTTAATCAACACAGCAACAATATATATATATATATATAGAATACAGTAACCACAGGTTTGGGTGTGAGGTCAACCACCTTACTTAATCAACACAGCAGCAATATATATATATATATATATAGAATACAGTAACCACAGGTTTGGGTGTGAGGGCAACCGCCTTACTTAATCAACACAGCAACAATATATATATATATATAGAATACAGTAACCACAGGTTTGGGTGTGAGGGCAACCGCCTTACTTAATCAACACAGCAACAATATATATATATATATAGAATACAGTAACCACAGGTTTGGGTGTGAGGGCAACCACCTTACTTAATCAACACAGCAACAATATATATATATATATATATATATAATACAGTAACCACAGGTTTGGGTGTGAGGGCAACCGCCTTACTTAATCAACACAGCAACAATATATATATATATATAGAATACAGTAACCACAGGTTTGGGTGTGAGGGCAACCACCTTACTTAATCAACACAGCAGCAATATATATATATATATATATATAGAATACAGTAACCACAGGTTTGGGTGTGAGGGCAACCGCCTTACTTAATCAACACAGCAACAATATATATATATATATAGAATACAGTAACCACAGGTTTGGGTGTGAGGGCAACCGCCTTACTTAATCAACACAGCAACAATATATATATATATATAGAATACAGTAACCACAGGTTTGGGTGTGAGGGCAACCACCTTACTTAATCAACACAGCAACAATATATATATATATATATATATATAATACAGTAACCACAGGTTTGGGTGTGAGGGCAACCGCCTTACTTAATCAACACAGCAACAATATATATATATATATAGAATACAGTAACCACAGGTTTGGGTGTGAGGGCAACCACCTTACTTAATCAACACAGCAACAATATATATATATATATATATAGAATACAGTAACCACAGGTTTGGGTGTGAGGGCAACCACCTTACTTAATCAACACAGCAACAATATATATATATATATAGAATACAGTAACCACAGGTTTGGGTGTGAGGGCAACCACCTTACTTAATCAACACAGCAACAATATATATATATATATATATATATAGAATACAGTAACCACAGGTTTGGGTGTGAGGGCAACCACCTTACTTAATCAACACAGCAACAATATATATATATATATATAGAATACAGTAACCACAGGCTTGGGTGTGAGGGCAACCGCCTTACTTAATCAACACAGCAGCAATATATATATATATATAATACAGTAACCACAGGCTTGGGTGTGAGGACAACCACCTTACTTAATCAACACAGCAACAATATATATATAGAATACAGTAACCACAGGTTTGGGTGTGAGGTCAACCACCTTACTTAATCAACACAGCAACAATATATATATATATAATACAGTAACCACAGGCTTGGGTGTGAGGACAACCACCTTACTTAATCAACACAGCAACAATATATATATAGAATACAGTAACCACAGGTTTGGGTGTGAGGACAACCGCCTTACTTAATCAACACAGCAACAATATATATATATATATAATACAGTAACCACAGGTTTGGGTGTGAGGGCAACCACCTTACTTAATCAACACAGCAGCAATATAAATATATGGAATACAGTAACCACAGGTTTGGGTGTGAGAGCAACCACCTTACTTAATCAACACAGCAGCAATATAAATATATATAATACAGTAACCACAGGTTTGGGTGTGAGGGCAACCACCTTACTTAATCAACACAGCAGCAATATAAATATATATAATACAGTAACCACAGGTTTGGGTGTGAGGGCAACCACCTTACTTAATCAACACAGCAGCAATATAAATATATATAATACAGTAACCACAGGTTTGGGTGTGAGGGCAACCACCTTACTTAATCAACACAGCAGCAATATAAATATATATAATACAGTAACCACAGGTTTGGGTGTGAGGGCAACCACCTTACTTAATCAACACAGCAGCAATATAAATATATATAATACAGTAACCACAGGTTTGGGTGTGAGAGCAACCACCTTACTTAATCAACACAGCAGCAATATAAATATATATAATACAGTAACCACAGGTTTGGGTGTGAGGACAACCGCCTTACTTAATCAACACAGCAACAATATATATATAGAATACAGTAACCACAGGTTTGGGTGTGAGGACAACCACCTTACTTAATCAACACAGCAGCTATATATATATATATATATATAATACAGTAACCACAGGTTTGGGTGTGAGGACAACCACCTTACTTAATCAACACAGCAGCAATATATATATATATATATATAGAATACAGTAACCACAGGTTTGGGTGTGAGGACAACCACCTTACTTAATCAACACAGCAGCTATATAACAAAATATGTTCTGCTTGAACAACCGTCTCTAATTCAACACCTAGGCTTTTCATTTCACCCCGTGGGTCAGTTAGAGCCCAGTGTTAAACAGCCAGGGGTCACAGTTCCAGTTCAGAAGAGAGAGGGGAAAGTAGCAGGCTAATATTTAGGGGTAATATCGGCAGTAAAGACGTGGCCATTTCCTTTGAGCACAGATGGGGTCAGACGAGGTCAGGTACCCTTCAAACAACACCCTGGCTGCGTTCCAAACGGTACCCATTCCCCTGTGTAGTGCACCCCTTTTAACCAGAGCCCACAGTGCAGTATGTAGGGGATAAGGGGCCATTTGGGATGCATCCCTTGGGTCATTAAAGTTTTGTGAGGTTGGTCACTCCAAGCTGCTGGTTGGTTGGTTGGAGGACGGGGGGAGATGAGGTTCAGGCTGGGGTCGCTGAGACCAGGTGCCTTTCATTTGTTTATACCCCCTCCTGCCCCTTGGCCTGCCTGGCTGCCTGGCTGGGTCATTCTACTGCCTGTCGTATAGGAGGCACATCATCAGCGAGGGCAACAAACCAGAGAGGATCAACAGTCCCAACAGGAGACGAGAGAGAGGGCTGGAGGGTAAACTAATGTTCCTGGTTTTACTGCTGCTAACACAGATGTGTGTTTAGGAAGATAAAACTACTAGGGCTTAGCCTTTGCACAGAGAGCAACGGAAGAGTTTTAACAGAGTCATTAAAACCTCTTAGAAATACCATTTAGCCTGAAGATATTTAGATAAATATGTAGTTGGTTAGGTTTCTGTCCCAATTAATTTTGGAAGAAGCATTGATTCATGATGTGATGTTCTTGTGGACTTTCAGTCCTAATCTGTAGCAGAACTTTTCCCTCATTTTACAATGTCAGACATGAGAGGAAATGTGCAGATTCTTCATGTTTGGTGCTCAGATTGTGACCAGGGTGGTATGTCCTCTCTACGGTACCTCATCTGTACACCATCTACCTCGACCCGGTGCTCCCCTGTCTAGGAGCCTGTCTCACCGGTCTCCGACCTTCACCCCTGCGACCACGGGGTCACCCCTCTCCCTCCTGTCCGTGTCTGTCCTGGCAGCACGACAGGCTCCAGTGCTGATCCACCGTGGCCAGGGGAGGAGTTATCTAAATAAACCCTTCAACATCTTGACAGGAGTGTCTCGTGTCCAGGGACGGCCCTTCTTAACCCAGATGTAGCAGAAGGTGGAGATCAACAGAGGAGGTTAATGGTTTCTCTGAGTGGAGTCGGACTCCTGGATACTTGGTGCTCAGTGACCGCCGTCAAATGACAGTTGGAGCTGTCTTGTTGAGCAGTCTTGTTGAGATGTCTTGTTGAGCAGTCTTGTTGAGCTGTTTTGCTGAGCAGTTTTGCTGAGCTGTCTTGTTGAGATGTCTTGCTGAGCAGTCCCTCTAATGTCAGGCCTAATCGCTCTGACACAGTTCAGGCGGAAAGCTTTGACGAACAGCAGATGAAGGCTAGTGACCAAGACTCCAAGACATTCCCCTCCTACCTTTTTATATACCAGTATGCAAAGTGATGGTGACCTTTGGTTAAGATATAGTCCACTGCTTCCACTGATTTACTGTTTTTTAACCTCTTAGTTTACCTTAGTCCTTTAAAGGCCAAGTACCTCCAGTATTAAAGCTGATGTGTTCAGTCTGCTGATGAGCTGTGGTCCTTGATGTGTGATTGTCTTTCCACCCAGAAGCAGTGGCCGTGCAGCACCCCCTCTCCCCAGCGTCAGGGCTCAGGGGATGTACCCTGCACCCCGCTCCCTGTCTGCTGTGGTCCCAGAGGGGGGTGATGACACCCTGATGCAGGCCATCCTAAACCTGGACAGAGGGTATGTATCTGTCTGGTACTACTACTATCCATTACTAACTAGTCAGAGGGTATGTATATGTCTGGTACTACTATCCATTACTAACTAGACAGAGGGTATGTATCTGTCTGGTACTACTATCCATTACTAACTAGACAGAGGGTATGTATCTGTCTGGTACTACTATCCATTACTAACTAGTCAGAGGGTATATATCTGTCTGGTACTACTATCCATTACTAACTAGACAGAGGGTATGTATCTGTCTGGTACTACTACCACTATCCATTACTAACTAGACAGAGGGTATGTATCTGTCTGGTACTACTATCCATTACTAACTAGACAGAGGGTATGTATCTGTCTGGTACTACTACTATCCATTACTAACTAGTCAGAGGGTATATATCTGTCTGGTACTACTATCCATTACTAACTAGACAGAGGGTATGTATCTGTCTGGTACTTCTACCACTATCCATTACTAACTAGACAGAGGGTATGTATCTGTCTGGTACTACTATCCATTACTAACTAGACAGAGGGTATGTATCTGTCTGGTACTACTACTACTATCCATTACTAACTAGACAGAGGGTATGTATCTGTCTGGTACTACTACTACTATCCATTACTAACTAGACAGAGGGTATGTATCTGTCTGGTACTACTACCACTATCCATTACTAACTAGACAGAGGGTATGTATCTGTCTGGTACTACTATCCATTACTAACTAGACAGAGGGTATGTATCTGTCTGGTA
Organism: Oncorhynchus clarkii lewisi; assembly: GCF_045791955.1. NCBI lineage: Eukaryota > Metazoa > Chordata > Actinopteri > Salmoniformes > Salmonidae > Oncorhynchus > Oncorhynchus clarkii. The sequence goes on from NC_092167.1 coordinate 4,069,663, forward strand.
CTTCTACCACTATCCATTACTAACTAGACAGAGGGTATGTATCTGTCTGGTACTACTATCCATTACTAACTAGACAGAGGGTATGTATCTGTCTGGTACTACTACTACTATCCATTACTAACTAGACAGAGGGTATATATCTGTCTGGTACTACTACTACTACTATCCATTACTAACTAGTCAGAGGGTATATATCTGTCTGGTACTACTATCCATTACTAACTAGACAGAGGGTATGTATCTGTCTGGTACTACTACTACTATCCATTACTAACTAGACAGAGGGTATGTATCTGTCTGGTACTACTACCACTATCCATTACTAACTAGACAGAGGGTATGTATCTGTCTGGTACTACTATCCATTACTAACTAGACAGAGGGTATGTATCTGTCTGGTACTACTACCACTATCCATTACTAACTAGACAGAGGGTATGTATCTGTCTGGTACTACTATCCATTACTAACTAGTCAGAGGGTATATATCTGTCTGGTACTACTACCACTATCCATTACTAACTAGTCAGAGGGTATATATCTGTCTGGTACTACTATCCATTACTAACTAGACAGAGGGTATGTATCTGTCTGGTACTACTACTATCCATTACTAACTAGTCAGAGGGTATATATCTGTCTGGTACTACTATCCATTACTAACTAGACAGAGGGTATGTATTTGTCTGGTACTACTACCACTATCCATTACTAACTAGACAGAGGGTATGTATCTGTCTGGTGCTACTATCCATTACTAACTAGTCAGAGGGTATATATCTGTCTGGTACTACTATCCATTACTAACTAGACAGAGGGTATGTATTTGTCTGGTACTACTACCACTATCCATTACTAACTAGACAGAGGGTATGTATCTGTCTGGTGCTACTATCCATTACTAACTAGTCAGAGGGTATGTATCTGTCTGGTGCTACTATCCATTACTAACTAGTCCGAGGGTATGTATATGTCTGGTACTACTATCCGTTACTAACTAGACAAGAGGGTATGTATATGTCTGGTACTACTACTACTACTATCCATTACTAACTAGTCAGAGGGTATATATCTGTCTGGTTTGAAGCCTGAAATGTGGCAAAAGGTCGCAAAGTTCAAGGGGGCCGAATACTTTCGCAAGGCACTGTATGTATAGGGAGACAGGGATACTGGAGTGATGGAGGTAGATATGTATAGGGGGGAGGAGACAGGGATACTGGAGTGATGGAGGTAGATATGTATAGGGAGACAGGGATACTGGAGTGATGGAGGTAGATATGGTAGATATGTGTAGGGCCCTGTGAGTGTGTAGGGCCCTGTGAGTGTGTAGGGCCCTGTGAGTGTGTAGGGCCCGGTGAGTGTCGGGCCCTGGGAGTGTGTCGGTGTGTCTGTGTGTAGGGCCCTGGGAGTGTGTCTGTGTGTAGGGCCCTGGGAGTGTGTCTGTGTGTAGGGCCCTGGGAGTGTGTCTGTGTGTAGGGCCCTGGGAGTGTGTCTGTGTGTAGGGCCCTGGGAGTGTGTCTGTGTGTAGGGCCCTGGGAGTGTGTCGGTGTGTCAGTTTGAGTAGGGCCCTGGGAGAGTGTAGGGCCCTGGGAGAGTGTTGGTGTTTCAGTGTGTGTAGGGCCCTGGGTGTGTGTAGGGCCCTGGGTGTGTGTAGGGCCCTGGGTGTTTGTAGGGCACTGTGTGTATAGAGACAAAAATAAGAATACAATACAAGGGTCAACTCAGTCTGTGTAGACATTTAGTTTTTTATTTATTTTTATTTTACCTTTATTTAACCAGGTAGGCAAGTTGAGAACAAGTTCTCATTTACAATTGCGACCTGGGCAAGATAAAGCAAAGCAGTTCGACAGATACAACAACACAGAGTTACACATGGAGTAAAACAAACATACAGTCAATAATAAAGTATAAACAAGTCTATATACAATGTGAGCAAATGAGGTGAGAAGGGAGGTAAAGGCAAAAAAAGGCCTTGGTGGCAAGGTAAATACAATATAGCAAGTAAAACACTGGAATGGTAGTTTTGCAATGGAAGAATGTGCAAAGTAGAAATAAAAATAATGGGGTGCAAAGGAGCAAAATAAATAAATAAATTAAATACAGTTGGGAAAGAGGTAGTTGATAGGGCTAAATTATAGGTGGGCTATGTACAGGTGCAGTAATCTGTGAGCTGCTCTGACAGTTGGTGCTTAAAGCTAGTGAGGGAGATAAGTGTTTCCAGTTTCAGAGATTTTTGTAGTTCGTTCCAGTCATTGGCAGCAGAGAACTGGAAAGAGAGACGGCCAAAGAAAGAATTGGTTTTGGGGGTGACTAGAGAGATATACCTGCTGGAGCGTGTGCTACAGGTGGGAGATGCTATGGTGACCAGCGAGCTGAGATAAGGGGGGACTTTACCTAGCAGGGTCTTGTAGATGACATGGAGCCAGTGGGTTTGGCGACGAGTATGAAGCGAGGGCCAGCCAACGAGAGCGTACAGGTCGCAATGGTGGGTAGTATATGGGGCTTTGGTGACAAAACGGATTGCACTGTGATAGACTGCATCCAGTTTGTTGAGTAGGGTATTGGAGGCTATTTTGTAAATTACATCGCCAAAGTCGAGGATTGGTAGGATGGTCAGTTTTACAAGGGTATGTTTGGCAGCATGAGTGAAGGATGCTTTGTTGCGAAATAGGAAGCCAATTCTAGATTTAACTTTGGATTGGAGATGTTTGATATGGGTCTGGAAGGAGAGTTTACAGTCTAACCAGACACCTAAGTATTTGTAGTTGTCCACGTATTCTAAGTCAGAGCCGTCCAGAGTAGTGATGTTGGACAGGCGGGTAGGTGCAGGTAGTGATTGGTTGAAGAGCATGCATTTAGTTTTACTTGTATTTAAGAGCAATTGGAGGCCACGGAAGGAGAGTTGTATGGCATTGAAGCTTGCCTGGAGGGTTGTTAACACAGTGTCCAAAGAAGGGCCGGAAGTATACAGAATGGTGTCGTCTGCGTAGAGGTGGATCAGAGACTCACCAGCAGCAAGAGCGACCTCATTGATGTATACAGAGAAGAGAGTCGGTCCAAGAATTGAACCCTGTGGCACCCTCATAGAGACTGCCAGAGGTCCGGACAACAGACCCTCAGATTTGACACACTGAACTCTATCAGAGAAGTAGTTGGTGAACCAGGCGAGGCAATCATTTGAGAAACCAAGGCTGTTGAGTCTGCCGATGAGGATGTGGTGATTGACAGAGTCGAAAGCCTTGGCCAGATCAATGAATACGGCTGCACAGTAATGTTTCTTATCGATGGCGGTTAAGATATCGTTTAGGACCTTGAGCGTGGCTGAGGTGCACCCATGACCAGCTCTGAAACCAGATTGCATAGCAGAGAAGGTATGGTGAGATTCAAAATGGTCGGTAATCTGTTTGTTGACTTGGCTTTCGAAGACCTTAGAAAGGCATGGTAGGATAGATATAGGTCTGTAGCAGTTTGGGTCAAGAGTGTCCCCCCCTTTGAAGAGGGGGATGACCGCAGCTGCTTTCCAATCTTTGGGAATCTCAGACGACACGAAAGAGAGGTTGAACAGGCTAGTAATAGGGGTGGCAACAATTTCGGCAGATAATTTTAGAAAGAAAGGGTCCAGATTGTCTAGCCCGGCTGATTTGTAGGGGTCCAGATTTTGCAGCTCTTTCAGAACATCAGCTGAATGGATTTGGGAGAAGGAGAAATGGGGAAGGCTTGGGCGAGTTGCTGTTGGGGGTGCAGTGCTGTTGACAGGGGTAGGAGTAGCCAGGTGGAAAGCATGGCCAGCAGTAGAAAAATGCTTATTGAAATTTTCAATTATGGTGGATTTATCAGTGGTGACAGTGTTTCCTATCTTCAGTGCAGTGGGCAGCTGGGAGGAGGTGTTCTTATTCTCCATGGACTTTACAGTGTCCCAGAACTTTTTTGAGTTAGTGTTGCAAGAAGCAAATTTCTGCTTGAAAAAGCTAGCCTTGGCTTTTCTAACTGCCTGTGTATAATGGTTTCTAGCTTCCCTGAACAGCTGCATATCACGGGGGCTGTTCGATGCTAATGCAGAACGCCATAGGACGTTTTTGTGTTGATTAAGGGCAGTCAGGTCTGGGGAGAACCAAGGGCTATATCTGTTCCTGGTTCTACATTTCTTGAATGGGGCATGTTTATTTAAGATGGTTAGGAAGGCATTTTAAAAAAATATCCAGGCATCCTCTACTGACGGGATGAGGTCAATATCCTTCCAGGATACCCCGGCCAGGTCGATTAGAAAGGCCTGCTCGCTGAAGTGTTTCAGGGAGCGTTTTACAGTGATGAGAGGAGGTCGTTTGACCGCTGACCCATTACGGATGCAGGCAATGAGGCAGTGATCGCTGAGATCTTGGTTGAAGACAGCAGAGGTGTATTTAGAGGGGAAGTTGGTTAGGATGATATCTATGAGGGTGCCCGTGTTTAAGGCTTTGGGGAGGTACCTGGTAGGTTCATTGATAATTTGTGTGAGATTGAGGGCATCAAGTTTAGATTGTAGGATGGCTTGGGTGTTAAGCATGTTCCAGTTTAGGTCGCCTAGCAGCACGAGCTCTGAAGATAGATGGGGGGCAATCAGTTCACATATGGTGTCCAGAGCACAGCTGGGGGCAGAGGGTGGTCTATAGCAGGCGGCAACGGTGAGAGACTTGTTTTTAGAGAGGTGGATTTTTAAAAGTAGAAGTTCAAATTGTTTGGGTACAGACCTGGATAGTAGGACAGAACTCTGCAGGCTATCTTTGCAGTAGATTGCAACACCGCCCCCTTTGGCAGTTCTATCTTGTCTGAAAATGTTGTAGTTTGGAATTAAAATGTCTGAATTTTTGGTGGTCTTCCTAAGCCAGGATTCAGACACAGCTAGAACATCCGGGTTGGCAGAGTGTGCTAAAGCAGTGAATAGAACAAACTTAGGGAGGAGGCTTCTAATGTTAACATGCATGAAACCAAGGCTATTACGGTTACAGAAGTCGTCAAAAGAGAGCGCCTGGGGAATAGGAGTGGAGCTAGGCACTGCAGGGCCTGGATTCACCTCTACATCGCCAGAGGAACATAGGAGGAGTAGAATAAGGGTGCGACTAAAAGCAATAAGAATTGGTCGTCTAGAACGTCTGGAACAGAGAGTAAAAGGAGGTTTCTGGGGGCGATAAAATAGCATCAAGGTATAATGTACAGACAAAGGTAAGGTAGGATGTGAATACAGTGGAGGTAAACCTAGGTATTGAGTGATGAAGAGAGAGATATTGTCTCTAGAAACATCATTGAAACCAGGAGATGTCATTGCATGTGTGGGTGGTGGAACTAATAGGTTGGATAAGGTATAGTGAGCAGGACTAGAGGCTCTACAGTGAAATAAGCCAATAAACACTAACCAGAACAGCAATGGACAAGACATATTGACATTAAGGAGAGGCATGCTTAGTCGAGTGATCAAAAGGGTCCAGTGAGTGGAGAGGTTGGTTTAGGGTCACGGCGATTTAGACAGCTAGCCAAGCCAACCGGTAGCAAGCTAGCATAGGATGGAGTCTGTTGTTAGCCACCTCTTGCGTTCGGTCAGTAGATTAGTGGGGTTCCGTGTGGTGTAGGGGATTAATCCAAATCACACAACAACAACAAAAATAAGAACAATAGATATAGTTATAGAGGCCCGAGAAGAAAACATAATAATTAAAATAAATAAATTGTCCGATTGTCTATTCAGATAGCAGCCGGAAAGACAGCTAACGGTTAGCGGGCCGCAGATGGGCGTTCAGGTAACGTCGCGACAGAGGAGCCAGCCGGATCTCCTTCAGGTAGATAACGTCGGCAGTCCGGTTGTGAAGGCCCGGTGGGGCTCCGCGTAGGCAGTGAAACGGGTCCGGATAGGTGACTGCAGCCCAGGAGTGAATGATGGAACTCAGGAGTGATTGACGGAGCTGGCTAGCACCGGAACAATCGATGTTTGCTCCGGAATCGACGAAAGCCGACTGTCACACGGATAGCAGCTAGCTAGCTGTGAGATCCAGGTATGAATGTCCAGAGAGCAGTTGAAATCCAGGGACATGGAGAGAAAAATTGGTCCGGTATGTTCCGTTCCGAGCCGCGCTGCGCCGTACAAAACTGGCGATAGATTTTCGATAGATTTTCGAGCTAAAGGACAGCCGATGACCACAAACCGTGGTTAGCTTCTGATTAGCTTCTGGGCTAGCTCCTGGCTAGCTTCTGGCTAGTTTCTGGCCAGCCTCCTGGAGTTTCTGGCTAGCTTCCTGAAGGATTGCAGATCTGAGGTAAATAATACTTTTTTATAAATATAAATTGGTGAGGCTGGTTGCAGGAGAGTGTTTAGAAGATGAGTTGATGGAAAATAAAAATAAAATGTATGTGAAAAAAGTTGTAAATATATATATATACAGGACACGACAAGACGAGGACAAAAGACGTCTGAACTGCTATGCGATCTTGGATAACCTTCAAATACAGGTGTGCCAAGCTTGTAGTGTCATACCCAAGAAGACTCGAGACTGTGTTAGTTAGCTATGTATCGGTCATGGCATGGGGATAGAAGCTGTTCTGGAGCCTGTTGGTGTCAGACTTGATACATCGGTTCCACTCAGACTCTAGATATGTGAAGATGCTGATCTCTCTCTCTCTGTGTATCTTCTGTCTTGTCTTCTGTTATTTGACCCTTTACCATCTTTAGTTGAATGTACCGATTATATGTCACTCTAAGAGCATCGACAGGTGACTAAAATCCCCCTTGTCTCTCACACCCACAGAAGGAAAGGCCCCTTGCCTCCCCTGAGAGCAGACGTCCCCCCCTCCCCCCACAGCCGGTCCGGCTCCACTGTCAGTAGCAAGAGCTACTCTCCTGACAGAGCCAAGGGTCTCCCCCACCCCGCCCAGCAGAAAAGTAAGTACCTCCCCCACCACTCACTCCCCACCAATCATGTTCCTCTTGGGTTGCATTTAGTTCAGCAGCTTATGAAGAGCTGGGATTCCATCTGAACTTGTCCAATAGACAGATGATAGCCCTGTGAATTGACATTTTGACCCCACTACATTATTGGAACCAGGGGGGAATCCTCAGCCTCTGTAGTTTAATCTTGTCGTCCCCATCTGATGATGTCATGGCGTGCTTTTAGGTGTGGACTATCCTGAAGCGCTCTCTGGTACCCCTGTGGCTGAGCAGCCCTGGGGTGGGTGTCTGTTCCCCAAACATGCCCGTGGACAAGTACCCATGGGTCAGTGGTGCCCTGTGCTGTGTTACAGGCCCAGCTTTAGGAGTCCACTACTCCATAGTAGCATGCAGTGTGGAGCATGGACAACTAACTCTCTTTACACTCCATACGGTGCTACCTGATTCACAATCTAGGGTCCAACTGGGACGGCTCGGTTTCACATCCACATTAGTCTCTGGAACCGAGCTGGAAAGGACATTCTGGAGCCAGCAGCGTCCAGTTTGGGTCGCCCCTATAGTGTGAATCAGTCATAGGTGTGATTGTCTCTTCCGCTGAAAGAAAGCTCAGCATGTTGATTCTGCTCCTCCTCATCCGTGTATTGGTTCTAACAGCCATAATGATGGTCTATAGTAGCTCATTAGTCGACATGAGCCGTTCCCAGCCGGCTGGCGGCCTGTGTGATTATAGTCTCAGTGACGTCCATGTTCTCTTCTCCATGGTCTCAGGGTGTGAGGAGTTTTGTCAGAGCGGGATGTCTGGTAAGTACAGGGAACAGAGGAAACTAGGATGGCTTCTAGAGACTATAGTGTGTGTTTTAGTCTAGAGAATGAACCGTTTCTGTAGCTAATATCATGAACAGAAATGTGTCTGCCGAATCAATGCTGGATTACAGTTGTTTCATCATAAGACTTCTGTCCTGTGTTTTTAATGACACACTATCGATCTAACCAAGGACGAAGTATGGAGAAATGGCTCTTTAGCTCCGTGGTCAAACACCAACTCCCAAAAGGTTGAACCTCAACGTTGAATTGAGATATAGAATGAGGTTTAACAGTGAACCAACGTTCCCATCCTACGTCCAGCTCCGCCCATAAAAAAGAGATCTAGGTTTGACGTTTTCTGTGAAGGTCTTTGTCCTGCTGGGTCTTTTTCAGCTGAGGTAACCTGAGGGAGAGGTTTCTGTGAAGGTCTTTATACTGCTGGGTCTGTTTCAGCTGAGGTAACCTGAGGGAGAGGTTTCTGTGAAGGTCTTTATACTGCTGGGTCTGTTTCAGCTGAGGTAACCTGAGGGAGAGGTTTCTGTGAAGGTCTTTATACTGCTGGGTCTGTTTCAGCTGAGGTAACCTGCGGGAGAGGTTTCTGTGGAGGTCTTTATACTGCTGGGTCTGTTTCAGCTGAGGTAACCTGAGGGAGAGGTTTCTGTGAAGGTCTTTATACTGCTGGGTCTGTTTCAGCTGAGGTAACCTGAGGGAGAGGTTTCTGTGAAGGTCTTTATACTGCTGGGTCTGTTTCAGCTGAGGTAACCTGAGAGAGTTTTCCGTGAGGGTCTTTATACTGCTGGGTCTGTTTCAGCTGAGGTAACCTGAGGGAGAGGTTTCTGTGAAGGTCTTTATACTGCTGGGTCTGTTTCAGCTGAGGTAACCTGCAGGAGAGGTTTCTGTGAAGGTCTTTATACTGCTGGGTCTGTTTCAGCTGAGGTAACCTGCGGGAGAGGTTTCTGTGAGGGTCTTTATACTGCTGGGTCTGTTTCAGCTGAGGTAACCTGAGAGAGAGTTTTCCGTGAAGGTCTTTATACTGCTGGGTCTGTTTCGGCTGAGGTAACCTGAGAGAGAGCGTGGCTAATTGGTCGGCTGGCCTGCCGTCTTCACGCTCTCTCTGCCACTTTGTTATGGATCATAAAAACGCTGTCAGCTTGTGTGTGTAGAGACATGGAGGAAGGAGTAGGGTGTCGACTCTCTCTAATGGATATAACTGCTGTGTGGGTCGACATGTTAGTGTGGGAGATGGATGTTACTGCCCACCATGTTGGCTCTGTCAACCCTTTTCCAGGGGCAAGACCAAGCTAATATCCTCCACCCACAGGTTCTCTCTCTCTGGTCTTTCTCAATCCCACTTTCACATTCAGTTATGGAGTGTTTTTGATAACATGGAAATGAATTCTGTTCAACCCACAAAGTCGGCCAAGGGATTTGACACAGTCACACATCTCTCCACTAGAGATGTCATTCAGAACGTATCGTCCATCAGAGTTGAGTTCAGCAGTCTATCTGAATAATGGTATGTGGTGCAGGGAGAAGGGGCCCTCTTAATTAAATATGGAACCAGCACCTCATTTGAATTTCTCCTGGGAGTGTCTGAGCATGGTGTTTGAAGAACACAGACATGGACCTAATGGGTAATTGACCATGGCACCCGCGGTGGTGCCCACTGGGCATCGATGCTGCTTGGGCATCAAGCCTCTGGCAACACAGGTCAGAGAGAGCGAGAGACGGAAAGAGGAGAGTGCCAACTGACGAATGAGAGCATGCAATTCAGTCTGACTAGCCTGCAGGGTGTCTCCTAATGCAGGCTTATTATGCAACCATCCACAGGATCTGATCAGTGCAGAGGGGATAGGAGGGGACAAGCCTGGCTGGAGAGGACTACAGAGGTTTAAACACATCCCAAATAATAACAGGAGCTGGACAAAGATCCAATGCAATGGTGGATGGAGACTGTCTGGCGGTGTGTCGGATGGAGACTGTCTGGCGGTGTGTCGGGTGGAGACTGTCTGGCGGTGTGTCGGGTGGAGACTGTCTGGCGCTGTGTCGGGTGGAGACTGTCTGGCGCTGTGTCGGGTGGAGACTGTCTGGCGCTGTGTCGGGTGGAGACTGTCTGGCGCTGTGTCGGGTGGAGACTGTCTGGCGCTGTGTCGGGTGGAGACTGTCTGGCGCTGTGTCGGGTGGAGACTGTCTGGCGCTGTGTCGGGTGGAGACTGTCTGGCGCTGTGTCGGGTGGAGACTGTCTGGCGCTGTGTCGGGTGGAGACTGTCTGGCGCTGTGTCGGGTGGAGACTGTCTGGCGCTGTGTCGGGTGGAGACTGTCTGGCGGTGTGGTGTATCCCCCCCCCCCCTCCACAGGAACCTACCTGGCGGTGTCAGAACATGTCAGACACCTTTATTTCCCCCAATAAGATCACACTATACACTGAGTGGTCTTTTTCATTGTACTGGCTCGAGGTGTTGTTCTGAATGAATCCCTCCTCCTTCATCCCTCAGACTCTGTGTTCTTTCTCTCTCCCTCTCCAGACAAAGACAGGCCCCCTGGTCATTCTCAGGACGGGTCACCTCAGAGCATAGCGTCCACTAAGGTGAGTCCTGCTGACGAAGTGTTTTACACATTAAAAACAGGGGGGAGGGGGCTGGACAAAAAGGAAGAGTCACCACTATAGTTAGCTGTTCATGCTTTAATTCATGTCAGTGTGTGATTTATTTAAGCAATAAGGCCCAAGGGGGTGTGGTATATGGCCAATATACCGCGGCTAAGGGCTGTTCATACGCACGACGCAACGCGGAGGTGCCTTATTGCTATTTAAAAACTGTGAGGAGAGAGAGACTGGCTGGCTGGCTGGCTGACTGGCTTGCTGCCTGGTGCTCCACCTTACTGAATACACAGAGCTGCCTGATGCTCCACCGTACTGAATACACACAGCTGCCTGATGCTCCACTGTACTGAATACACACAGCTGCCTGATGCTCCATCGTACTGAATACACAGAGCTGCCTGATGCTCCACAGTACTGAATACACAGAGCTGCCTGATGCTCCACTGTACTGAATACACAGAGCTGCCTGATGCTCCACAGTACTGAATACACAGAGCTGCCTGGTGCTCCACTGTACTGAATACACACAGCTGCCTGATGCTCCACCGTACTGAATACGCACAGCTGCCTGATGCTCCACCGTACTGAATACGCACAGCTGCCTGATGCTCCACCGTATTGAACACACACAGCTGCCTGATGCTCCACGTTACTGAATACACAGAGCTGCCTGATGCTCCACCGTACTGAATACACACAGCTGCCTGATGCTCCACCGTACTGAATACACAGAGCTGCCTGATGCTCCACCGTACTGAATACACAGAGCTGCCTGATGCTCCACCGTACTGAATACACACAGCTGCCTGATGCTCCACTGTACTGAATACGCACAGCTGCCTGGCACGCTAGTGACGCTACATTATCTCTGTTTCATCATATCATCTCTAACAAACAAACCTCTTTACAAAGTATTCTGGAACATCTTAGAAGTGTTAAAGTGCTGTGAATCATCTGATGCCAGTTGTGTTGGTAAATATTTTCTGTATACTCTGGGTAGAATCATCCTTTTGATTTGGGCTGACATTTAGACAACCGTTTGAACCTAGCCAGACACTTTCTGAAACTTTATCCTCCGAGAGATCGGAAGGCGCACCGGTACCTCCCTTGGAGATCGTGTGTGTGTGTGTGTGTGTGTGCGTGCACCAATAAACCCTCTGTGATGGAAGTATTTTTTTTTAGTGAGAGCCCCGCCGCGACCTCCTCCACCCCTCCAACCCTCTGTTTGATCTGGTCACGACAGGCAGGCGGGCGGTGTGTTCCCCTCCTCCACTCTCTCCCTGGTTTAGAACCCAGAACCTTAGCCAAGATCAAAGAGCTCTGCCATGAGTCAACTCATTTTATTGGGAGAGCGTGTAGGTTCAACAAACACTCTTGCTTTTGGGAGTTATCCTTAGGAGAACACAGACGCACACAGGCACCATGTCTCCCTGGGTACCTGCTCAGGCTTACACAGATCTGGGATGTTTAGGGTGTGTTCATGATGTGTTCTTAAAAGGCTAGACATTGAAGTGGGACTGGGAGAGAAAGAGAGCCTGACTGTGCTTATACAGGCAGACCAATTCTGATATTTTTCCCACTAATTGGTGTTTTGGCCAATCACATCAGATATTTTTTAGAGCCCCACTCTCTCTCTTCCTGGTTACCCCCTCCCCTACACGTTTGGCTCTGTGATTGCCCCCCTCCCCCTACACGTTTGGCTCTGTGATTGCCCCCCTCCCCCTACACGCTTGGCTCTGTGATGCCCCCCTCCCCCTACACGCTTGGCTCTGTGATGCCCCCCCCCTCCCCCTACACACTTGGCTCTGTGATGCCCCCCCCCCCCCTCCCCCTACACGCTTGGCTCTGTGATGCCCTCCCCCTACACGCTTGGCTCTGTGATGCCCTCCCCCTACACGCTTGGCTCTGTGATGCCCCCCCCCCTCCCCCTACACGCTTGGCTCTGTGATGCCCCCCCCCCCCTCCCCCTACACGCTTGCTTCTGTGATGCCCCCCTCCCCCTACACGCTTGGCCCTGTGATGCCCCCCCCTCCCTCTACACGCTTGGCTCTGTGATGCCCCCCCCCCTCCCCCTACACGCTTGGCTCTGTGATCCCCCCCTCCCCCTACACGCTTGGCTCTGTGATGCCCCCGCCCCCCCCCTCCCCCTACACGCTTGGCTCTGTGATGCCCCCGCCCCCCCCCTCCCCCTACACGCTTGGCTCTGTGATGCCCCCCCCCCTCCCCCTACACGCTTGGCTCTGTGATCCCCCCCTCCCCCTACACGCTTGGCTCTGTGATGCCCCCGCCCGCCCCCTCCCCCTACACGCTTGGCTCTGTGATGCCCCCGCCCCCTCCCCCTACACGCTTGGCTCTGTGATGCCCCCGCCCCCTCCCCCTACACGCTTGGCTCTGTGATGCCCCCGCCCCCTCCCCCTACACGCTTGGCTCTGTGATGCCCCCGCCCCCTCCCCCTACACGCTTGGCTCTGTGATGCCCCCTCCCCCTACACGCTTGGCTCTGTGATGCCCCCTCCCCCTCCCCCTACACGCTTGGCTCTGTGATGCCCCCGCCCCCTCCCCCTACACGCTTGGCTCTGTGATGCCCCCTCCCCCTACACGCTTGGCTCTGTGATGCCCCCGCCCCCTCCCCCTACACGCTTGGCTCTGTGATGCCCCCTCCCCCTACACGCTTGGCTCTGTGATGCCCCCTCCCCCTACACGCTTGGCTCTGTGATGCCCCCTCCCCCTACACGCTTGGCTCTGTGATGCCCCCGCCCCCTCCCCCTACACGCTTGGCTCTGTGATGCCCCCTCCCCCTACACGCTTGGCTCTGTGATGCCCCCTCCCCCTCCCCCTACACGCTTGGCTCTGTGATGCCCCCGCCCCCTCCCCCTACACGCTTGCCTCTGTGATGCCCCCGCCCCCTCCCCCTACACGCTTGGCTCTGTGATGCCCCCGCCCCCTCCCCCTACACGCTTGGCTCTGTGATGCCCCCTCCCCCTACACGCTTGCCTCTGTGATGCCCCCCCCCTCCCCCTACACGCTTGGCTCTGTGATGCCCCTGCCCCCTCCCCCTACACGCTTGGCTCTGTGATGCCCCCCCCTCCCCCTACACGCTTGGCTCTGTGATGCCCCCCCCTCCCCCTACACGCTTGGCTCTGTGATGCCCCCCCCCTCCCCCTACACGCTTGGCTCTGTGATGCCCCCCCCTCCCCCTACACGCTTGGCTCTGTGATGCCCCCCCCCCTCCCCCTACACGCTTGGCTCTGTGATGCCCCCCCCTCCCCCTACACGCTTGGCTCTGTGATGCCCCCCCCCTCCCCCTACACGCTTGGCTCTGTGATGCCCCCGCCCCCTCCCCCTACACGCTTGCCTCTGTGATGCCCCCGCCCCCTCCCCCTACACGCTTGCCTCTGTGATGCCCCCCCCCCTCCCCCTACACGCTTGGCTCTGTGATGCCCCCCCCCCTCCCCCTACACGCTTGGCTCTGTGATGCCCCCGCCCCCTCCCCCTACACGCTTGCCTCTGTGATGCCCCCGCCCCCTCCCCCTACACGCTTGCCTCTGTGATGCCCCCGCCCCCTCCCCCTACACGCTTGCCTCTGTGATGCCCCCGCCCCCTCCCCCTACACGCTTGGCTCTGTGATGCCCCCCCTCCCCCCTCCCCCTACACACTTGGCTCTGTGATGCCCCCTCCCCCCTCCCCCTACACGCTTGGCTCTGTGATGCCCCCCCCCTCCCCCTACACGCTTGGCTCTGTGATGCCCCCCCCCCCTCCCCCTACACGCTTGGCTCTGTGATGCCCCCCCCCCCCTCCCCCTACACGCTTGGCTCTGTGATGCCCCCCCCCTCCCCCTACACGCTTGGCTCTGTGATGCCCCCCCCCTCCCCCTACACGCTTGCCTCTGTGATGCCCCCGCCCCCTCCCCCTACACGCTTGCCTCTGTGATGCCCCCGCCCCCTCCCCCTACACGCTTGGCTCTGTGATGCCCCCCCTCCCCCCCTCCCCCTACACACTTGGCTCTGTGATGCCCCCTCCCCCCTCCCCCTACACGCTTGGCTCTGTGATGCCCCCCCCTCCCCCTACACGCTTGGCTCTGTGATGCCCCCCCCTCCCCCTACACGCTTGGCTCTGTGATGCCCCCCCTCCCCCCTCCCCCTACACACTTGGCTCTGTGATGCCCCCTCCCCCCTCCCCCTACACGCTTGGCTCTGTGATGCCCCCCCCCTCCCCCTACACGCTTGGCTCTGTGATGCCCCCCCTCCCCCCTCCCCCTACACACTTGGCTCTGTGATGCCCCCCCCCCTCCCCCTACACGCTTGGCTCTGTGATGCCCCCCCCTCCCCCTACACGCTTGGCTCTGTGATGCCCCCCCCCTCCCCCTACACGCTTGGCTCTGTGATGCCCCCGCCCCCTCCCCCTACACGCTTGGCTCTGTGATGCCCCCCCCCTCCCCCTACACGCTTGGCTCTGTGATGCCCGTTTTCATATATTTGTCTTGTTTTTGAATGACTTAGGGTCACTAATGCGACTTGACTCTCTAACTTGCTTCCTCTCTCCAGAATGTTTAATCAAGCATAGCCAGCTCTCTGCATCCCCAGTCCCCTAGCTAGCCCCTTAAAGGACAATACGAAATGAGGACTGAGCGATGCAGAGGGAGAGGGGTAGAGAGAGCGAGAGACGGAGAGGGGTAGAGAGAGAGATGGAGAGAACCAGAGGGAGAGGGGTAGAGAGACAGAGGGGTAGAGTGATTGAGAGGGGGAGAGAGACTGAGAGGGGGAGAGAGACTGAGAGGGGGAGAGAGACAGAGGGGGAGAGAGACTGAGAGGGGGAGAGAGACTGAGAGGGGGAGAGAGACAGAGGGGGAGAGAGACAGAGGGGGAGAGAGACAGAGGGGGAGAGAGACAGAGGGGGAGAGAGACAGAGGGAGAGGGGTAGAGAGAGAGTGAGAGAGGGAGAGGGGTAGAGAGAGAGTGAGAGAGGGAGAGGGGTAGAGAGAGAGAGAGAGAGGGAGAGGGGTAGAGAGAGAGTGAGAGAGGGAGAGGGGTAGAGAGAGAGTGAGAGAGGGAGAGGGGTAGAGAGAGAGTGAGAGAGGGAGAGGGGTAGAGAGTGAGAGACGGAGAGGGGTAGAGAGAGTGAGAGACGTAGAGAGAGTGAGAGACGGAGAGGGGTAGAGAGAGAGGGGTAGAGAGAGAGGGAGACGGAGAGGGGTAGAGAGAGTGAGAGACGGAGAGGGGTAGAGAGAGAGAGGGGTAGAGAGAGAGGGGTAGAGAGAGAGAGGGGTAGAGAGAGAGAGAGGCGGAGAGGGGTAGAGAGAGGGGTAGGGAGAGAGACAGAGGGGGAGAGAGACAGAGGGGGAGAGAGACAGAGGGGGAGAGAGACAGAGAGAGGGAGAGGGGTAGAGAGAGAGTGAGAGAGGGAGAGGGGTAGAGAGAGAGTGAGAGAGGGAGAGGGGTAGAGAGAGAGTGAGAGAGGGAGAGGGGTAGAGAGAGAGTGAGAGGGAGAGGGGTAGAGAGAGAGTGAGAGAGGGAGAGGGGTAGAGAGAGAGTGAGAGAGGGAGAGGGGTAGAGAGAGAGTGAGAGAGGGAGAGGGGTAGAGAGAGAGGGAGAGGGGTAGAGAGTGAGAGACGGAGAGGGGTAGAGAGAGTGAGAGACGTAGAGAGAGTGAGAGACGGAGAGGGGTAGAGAGAGAGAGGGGTAGAGAGAGAGGGAGACGGAGAGGGGTAGAGAGAGTGAGAGACGGAGAGGGGTAGAGAGAGTGAGAGACGTAGAGAGAGTGAGAGACGGAGAGGGGTAGAGAGAGAGAGGGGTAGAGAGAGAGGGAGACGGAGAGGGGTAGAGAGAGTGAGAGACGGAGAGGGGTAGAGAGAGTGAGAGACGGAGAGGGGTAGAGAGAGAGAGGGGTAGAGAGAGAGAGGGGTAGAGAGAGAGAGGGGTAGAGAGAGAGAGAGGCGTAGAGAGAGAGAGAGGCGTAGAGAGAGAGAGAGAGGCGGAGAGGGGTAGAGAGAGGGGTAGGGAGAGGGGTAGAGAGAGGGGTAGAGAGAGGGGTAGAGAGAGGGGTAGAGAGAGAGGGAGACGGAGAGGAGTAGAGAGAGAGATCCAGCAGTATAGAAGCAATGATCTAAGTTGGCCTCGTTTTCTCCTGGTTTCTCCCTGTCTTAGTCTCTGACACATGGGGGGCCAGCGCTGGGGGGCCAGACTGTTATACCCAGTGGGGGGAGGGATAATGCTGTTGGCTGGCTGATTTCTCTCTACTAAAGAGGGTTAATTGGAGCTCTGCTGTGTGATTTGATCACTGTACTTAATGCAATGTTAACATCTCATTTTGTTTTGGGGTTTATTTGAACTTTTCCCATGATGCACATATGCAGAGTCTAGCTGAGCCCTAAAAGTAGGGAACGCTCCACTTCGATGCTGACCAGAGCACTGTGTGTGTTTGGACTCTCTGGACATGACCACACTGTTTGAGGGGATCACCCATATCGATTCACTGGCATTGATAGCGGAGTGGACAATGTAGAAGGACTTTATGCTTACAAAAGTTACATTTTTTTTGTCTTAAATTGATCACTTAAAATAGACACTTGAATAATAATGAAATAAATGAATATAAAAGCTTGGGATGAATCGGTTTTCAGAAATCCTTCTTCCAGCCAGCGGAGCGACCCAGGACACCATCTCTCTCTGTCTCTCTCCCCAGGAGGAGGCTCATGTCCTAGAGTGGGACCGTGAGGAGGGCTTGCCCCCCATCGATGAGACCCCCAAGACCCAGGATGACTTCCAGGAGCGCCGAGCGCAGGCCATCGGAGCCAAGGCCCGGGAAATAGAGCAGGTACCCAACACAGCCATGTCTGTGGCGTGGTGAGCCCACATACACACTTCAGCCCAACACAGCCATGTCTCTGGCGTGGTGAGCCCACATACACACTTCAGGTGTTTTATCATATGTATAATGACACAGAGACGTCACATTAAACAGTCAGGCCATGTGGTCTGGAAAAGTGGAATTCGGGCCTGGAGTTTTTCCTTATCCTGTCATCTGAAGCAGGAGAAACTCCTGGGCCGAGTCATGGTTTCTTATCAGTGTATTACTGCAAACAGCCAGATGCCCATACATACCAGGTTTATATACCACCCCCACCTGGCCTAGTTCTACCCAGGTTAATATACCACCCCCACCTGGCCTAGTTCTACCCAGGTTAATATACCACCCCCACCCAGCCTAGTTCTACCCAGGTTAATATACCACCCCCACCCAGCCTAGTTCTACCCAGGTTAATATACCACCACCACCCAGTCTAGTACTACCCAGGTTTATATACCACCCCCACCCAGCCTAGTTCTACCCAGGTTAATATACCACCACCACCCAGTCTAGTGCTACCCAGGTTAACATCCCTCCACCACCCAGCCTAGTGCTACCCAGGTTAACATAGCACCACCACCCAGCCTAGTGCTACCCAGGTTAACATCCCTCCACCACCCAGCCTAGTGCTACCCAGGTTAACATCCCTCCACCACCCAGCCTAGTTCTACCCAGGTTAACATACCACCACCACCCAGCCTAGTGCTACCCAGGTTAACATACCACCACCACCCAGCCTAGTTCTACCCAGGTTAACATCCCTCCACCACCCAGCCTAGTGCTACCCAGGTTAACATCCCTCCACCACCCAGCCTAGTGCTACCCAGGTTAACATACCACCACCACCCAGCCTAGTTCTACCCAGGTTAACATACCACCACCACCCAGCCTAGTGCTACCCAGGTTAACATCCCTCCACCACCCAGCCTAGTGCTACCCAGGTTAACATACCACTACCACCCAGCCTAGTGCTACCCAGGTTAACATACCACCACCACCCAGCCTAGTTCTACCCAGGTTAACATACCACCACCACCCAGCCTAGTGCTACCCAGGTTAACATACCACCACCACCCAGCCTAGTTCTACCCAGGTTAACATACCACCACCACCCAGCCTAGTTCTACCCAGGTTAACATACCACCACCACCCAGCCTAGTTCTACCCAGGTTAACATCCCTCCACCACCCAGCCTAGTGCTACCCAGGTTAACATACCACCACCACCCAGCCTAGTTCTACCCAGGTTAACATCCCTCCACCACCCAGCCTAGTGCTACCCAGGTTAACATCCCTCCACCACCCAGCCTAGTGCTACCCAGGTTAACATACCTCCACCACCCAGCCTAGTGCTACCCAGGTTAACATACCACCACCACCCAGTCTAGTGCTACCCAGGTTAACATACCACCACCACCCAGTCTAGTGCTACCCAGGTTAACATACCACCACCACCCAGTCTAGTGCTACCCAGGTTAACATACCACCACCACCCAGTCTAGTGCTACCCAGGTTAACATCCCTCCACCACCCAGCCTAGTGCTACCCAGGTTAACATACCTCCACCACCCAGCCTAGTGCTACCCAGGTTAACATACCACCACCACCCAGTCTAGTGCTACCCAGGTTAACATACCACCACCACCCAGTCTAGTGCTACCCAGGTTAACATACCACCACCACCCAGTCTAGTGCTACCCAGGTTAACATACCACCACCACCCAGTCTAGTGCTACCCAGGTTAACATACCACCACCACCCAGTCTAGTGCTACCCAGGTTAACATACCACCACCACCCAGTCTAGAAGGGATAGAAAGCACCTGAGGCGTATGTTTTTATTTTATTTATTTATTTATTTATTTAACCAGACAAGTCAGTTAAGAACAAATTATTATTTACAATGACGGTCTAGTAACAGTTACTGGCCGTTGTTCACCTTGTCAACTTTGGGATTCAATCTAGCAATCTTTCGGTTAGTGGCCCAATACTCTCCCCACTAGGCTACCTGCCGCCCCATGTGTGTGTATGTGTTGTCCTATGCTCCCAGTGAGCTAATTAAGGGCATCTGTGCTATTCTACTGAGTTCATTAAATCTGAGTGTCCTCCTGGGGTAGAGACCTAACACACACAGAGCCCTTCTGTAGAGCTGCACCTCAGAGCATGACCCTTACAACAGCCATTTGATGTCCTCTTCCCTCAGAGGAAAAAAAGCATGTTTGAGGGGCCATAGTAAGGATCCTGTCGTTAAACATAGCTCTCCTCTAGGTCTAGTCGGGGAACACATCTGGTCAGCTCTCCTCTAGGTCTAGTCGGAGAACACATCTGGTCAGCTCTCCTCTAGGTCTAGTCAGAACACATCTGGTCAGCTCTCCTCTAGGTCTAGTCAGAACACATCTGGTCAGCTCTCCTCTAGGTCTAGTAGGGGGACACATCTGGTCAGCTCTCCTCTAGGTCTAGTCAGAACACATCTGGTCAGCTCTCCTCTAGGTCTAGTCAGGGAACACATCTGGTCAGCTCTCCTCTAGGTCTAGTCGGGGAACACATCTGGTCAGCTCTCCTCTAGGTCTAGTCGGGGAACACATCTGGTCAGCTCTCCTTTAGGTCTAGTCGGGGAACACATCTGGTCAGCTCTCCTCTAGGTCTAGTAGGGGGACACATCTGGTCAGCTCTCCTCTAGGTCTAGTAGGGGGACACATCTGGTCAGCTCTCCTCTAGGTCTAGTCAGAACACATCTGGTCAGCTCTCCTCTAGGTCTAGTCAGGGAACACATCTGGTCAGCTCTCCTCTAGGTCTAGTCAGAGAACACATCTGGTCAGCTCTCCTCTAGGTCTAGTCGGTGAACACATCTGGTCAGCTCTCCTCTAGGTCTAGTCAGGGAACACATCTGGTCAGCTCTCCTCTAGGTCTAGTCAGAACACATCTGGTCAGCTCTCCTCTAGGTCTAGTCAGAACACATCTGGTCAGCTCTCCTCTAGGTCTAGTCAGGGAACACATCTGGTCAGCTCTCCTCTAGGTCTAGTCGGTGAACACATCTGGTCAGCTCTCCTCTAGGTCTAGTCAGGGAACACATCTGGTCAGCTCTCCTCTAGGTCTTGTCTGAACACATCTGGTCAGCTCTCCTCTAGGTCTAGTCAGAACACATCTGGTCAGCTCTCCTCTAGGTCTAGTCAGAACACATCTGGTCAGCTCTCCTCTAGGTCTAGTCAGGGAACACATCTGGTCAGCTCTCCTCTAGGTCTAGTCAGAGAACACATCTGGTCAGCTCTCCTCTAGGTCTAGTCGGTGAACACATCTGGTCAGCTCTCCTCTAGGTCTAGTCGGGGAACACATCTGGTCAGCTCTCCTCTAGGTCTAGTCAGAACACATCTGGTCAGCTCTCCTCTAGGTCTAGTCAGGGAACACATCTGGTCAGCTCTCCTCTAGGTCTAGTCGGTGAACACATCTGGT
The DNA here is from genome assembly GCF_045791955.1 of Oncorhynchus clarkii lewisi. NCBI lineage: Eukaryota > Metazoa > Chordata > Actinopteri > Salmoniformes > Salmonidae > Oncorhynchus > Oncorhynchus clarkii. The sequence goes on from NC_092167.1 coordinate 4,090,275, forward strand.
CAGCTCTCCTCTAGGTCTAGTCAGGGAACACATCTGGTCAGCTCTCCTCTAGGTCTTGTCTGAACACATCTGGTCAGCTCTCCTCTAGGTCTAGTCAGAACACATCTGGTCAGCTCTCCTCTAGGTCTAGTCAGAACACATCTGGTCAGCTCTCCTCTAGGTCTAGTCAGGGAACACATCTGGTCAGCTCTCCTCTAGGTCTAGTCAGAGAACACATCTGGTCAGCTCTCCTCTAGGTCTAGTCGGTGAACACATCTGGTCAGCTCTCCTCTAGGTCTAGTCGGGGAACACATCTGGTCAGCTCTCCTCTAGGTCTAGTAGGGGGAACACATCTGGTCAGCTCTCCTCTAGGTCTTGTCTGAACACATCTGGTCAGCTCTCCTCTAGGTCTAGTCAGGGAACACATCTGGTCAGCTCTCCTCTAGGTCTTGTCTGAACACATCTGGTCAGCTCTCCTCTAGGTCTAGTCAGAACACATCTGGTCAGCTCTCTTCTAGGTCTAGTCGGTGAACACATCTGGTCAGCTCTCCTCTAGGTCTTGTCTGAACACATCTGGTCAGCTCTCCTCTAGGTCTAGTATGGGAACACATCTGGTCAGCTCTCCTCTAGGTCTAGTAGGGGGAACACATCTGGTCAGCTCTCCTCTAGGTCTTGTCTGAACACATCTGGTCAGCTCTCCTCTAGGTCTAGTCGGGGAACACATCTGGTCAGCTCTCCTCTAGGTCTTGTCTGAACACATCTGGTCAGCTCTCCTCTAGGTCTAGTCGGGGAACACATCTGGTCAGCTCTCCTCTAGGTCTAGTCGGGGAACACATCTAGCATTAAATTAATAATACAATTTTATGTTGAAAGCAATATCTTTGTGTGGCGTTGCTTATTGAAGCGTAGTATGTCTTGTCCTCATTGCAAACTGAGAGTGAGATAGACAGTGAGATTTCAATAGAAAGCTAATTTTTGTGTGTTTGAAGCATAGGAGGTATGTGATGTGCTGGCCTAAGCTGTCAGATAACACCAAAGACACATCCCAAACCAGTACTTCAAAGCCAAGTGTTCAAACCTGTTTCTATCTGCATAAAGAAGCATTGCTTCAGAGAAACTATCCCTGAGCGCACTGGGCCTCCTTCAACAACATCTGTTGATTTCCTCTGAGGTTTCACCTTGCTGCTCTTTCCACATCAAGTGATTGAAGTGTGTGTTTAGGTCCTCAGATCATGCATAGTTAAGTGACCCAGCATGGAAGCCTTTCAAGAAACAACCTCCTTATTTCACATTAGAAAGGTCTGTGAAGTGGGACTCTCCACTGCAGTAATGGTTAGCCGCCCAACAAGTGTCAAGCAGATGCCAACCACACACACACACACACACACACACACACACACAGAGCGAGATGTTTATTTTCCTTCCACAATCTGGTCTAGCCATCTCTTCCATTGTACACTTACACTGGCTCCCTCTACCCTTTTTACATATCACCTGTCGTCCCATATAGCCTACTGTGTTTGTGTAGCAAAGTGAAATTGGACTAAATTCCACCTCCATGGCCTTCTCACTGTAGAGGAGGAGGAAGATGAGGCATATGAATGGCGTTGACTTTGGCAGAGCTACCAGCTTAGCTCACTTCCATGGACTGGTTAAAAGGCAGAAAGGCATGGCTGGCATCCAGCTTCTATAGGGCCTATTCATCATCGTCTGGAATGTGGCACCAGACTAGGGCCCTATTCCCTTTAAAGTGCACTACCAGGGAGCCATTTGGGACACTGCTTTGAGGTCGACCATACCCCTCATAACCTGGAAAGCTGGGAGCATGTTTTGATTCATTAGCAACCCTTTAAGCTCCAGAGCCACACTGTGTGGCCTCTCCTCCTCCTCCTCAGCCCCCAGGCTCTAATCAGAGCGGGGCTGTGGCCCCTGTCTCCGTGTCCCGGCTGGATCCCCTCCCTGTCTTTCCGGTATGCAGTATCTCTCTGATCCACAGCCCAGAGATCAGACCCTGCACTCCTACCAGTCGCCGACTCCATGCTCAAAGCAATAGGCTCAACAACAGGACCCAAACCCACAGCCACCCACACCTCCAGTGGTCAAGAGCAACTTCCTCCCTGTTTGGGTAATGGGTTCAAGGGTCACACAGGAAGTATGTGAAAGTACAGCGTGCTCTATGAAATGCGTTGTTAGGAGTTGGAACATGGCACTTCCTGCTTTGGACTGATTGGCTCCTCCTGTTATTAACAACTTAATTCCGTACACTTTCAGTGTAGCCTACCTATGAATCTGAACCGGTCATGGTAACTAGGGAGTTGAGGTTGGAAATACAGTCACTATGTTGCCTGACCATCTCAGTTACTATAGAACTAACAATACAGCCTTAACACAATGCAGTACTGATTATCACAGTCATATATGTACGTGTGTGAATGGGTAGGGCTCTTGACTAACATACATATGATATCGGGCGGCAGGATAGCCTAGTGGTTAGTGTTGGACTAGTAACCGGAAGTTCAAATCCCCGAGCTGACAAAGTACAAATCTGTCATTCTGCCCCTGAACAGGCAACCCACTGTTCCTAGGCCGTCATTGAAAATAAGAATTTGTTCTTAACTGACTATCCTAGTTAAATAAAGGTAAAATAAAATTAAAAATGTCATAGCCATTAGAGGTTTCATGCGATGTCATTATCATGGCCTCTGCCTTCCTTACAGAGCCTGGCTCTAGTCCACAACCAGCAACATTGTGATTGGCTAAAAATAGCCAGGAAGTGAAAAATGCCTAGCAGTACAGTAGCAACTGTTAATGGGGTTGGGTTGGGTGGAGGACTGAGGATGTGTCCCAAATGGCACCCTGTTCCCTACTTGGCCCTATGGGTCTTGGTCTAAAGTAGTGCACTGGATAGGGTGCCATTTGGGATGCATCCTGACTGTAACCTGGCTTAGATGTCCTCATCTGACCCCCCCACCCCAACCTTCACATTCCTGCCCAGCCAAACTCAGCTGTGGTTCGTCTTCAACTCCAGCACGCACCCACTCACTCCCCCAGGCCTGTTAGCTTCCTGTATCGGCCTGGCCTTATCGAGCCCTAGAATCCAGATAATTAATAATCTAGTTTAAATTGGACTAAATCTATATTTGACCTAAACTCAACCTTGTGTCCTGATGACTTTCTGCTTGGTCTAATGAGCGTTAGTGAATGAATGAATGCCATTTTATTTTCGTGTCAAATCGCCAGTTGGTAACCCGTCCCTTATGAGATTGTCCCATAAACAAACATCTACTTTGCTGTGATAATTCTTCTTCCGGGTTGCGGTGCACATCACATCGAGTGAAACAAATAAAATACAAATCAAACCACAATAAACAGTAAATAAGGTTATCCAAACAATACTTACATCACTAGAGCAGTAAAAGATCTACATCTAGAAAAATGAAAGCGAAGGCATTTGAACCCACAAAGAGAAGATTAATGGTAGTTCACCTCACTGTTCACACAGGACAGGAGCCAGTAGGAGAGAGAAGATTAGTGATAGTTCACCTCACTGTTCACACAGGACAGGAGCCAGTAGGAGAGAGAAGATTAGTGATAGTTCACCTCACTGTCCACACAGGACAGGAGCCAGTAGGAGAGAGAAGATTAGTGATAGTTCACCTCACTGTTCACACAGGACAGGAGCCAGTAGGAGAGAGAAGATTAGTGATAGTTCACCTCACTGTTCACACAGGACAGGAGCCAGTAGGAGAGAGAAGATTAGTGATAGTTCACCTCACTGTCCACACAGGACAGGAGCCAGTAGGAGAGAGAAGATTAGTGGTAGTTCACCTCACTGTCCACACAGGACAGGAGCCAGTAGGAGAGAGAAGATTAGTGATAGTTCACCTCACTGTTCACACAGGACAGGAGCCAGTAGGAGAGAGAAGATTAGTGATAGTTCACCTCACTGTTCACACAGGACAGGAGCCAGTAGGAGAGAGAGGATTAGTGGTAGTTCACCTCACTGTTCACACAGGACAGGAGCCAGTAGGAGAGAGAAGATTAGTGATAGTTCACCTCACTGTTCACACAGGACAGGAGCCAGTAGGAGAGAGAGGATTAGTGGTAGTTCACCTCACTGTTCACACAGGACAGGAGCCAGTAGGAGAGAGAAGATTAGTGGTAGTTCACCTCACTGTTCACACAGGACAGGAGCCAGTAGGAGAGAGAAGATTAGTGATAGTTCACCTCACTGTTCACACAGGACAGGAGCCAGTAGGAGAGAGAAGATTAGTGGTAGTTCACCTCACTGTTCACACAGGACAGGAGCCAGTAGGAGAGAGAAGATTAGTGATAGTTCACCTCACTGTTCACACAGGACAGGAGCCAGTAGGAGAGAGAAGATTAGTGATAGTTCACCTCACTGTCCACACAGGACAGGAGCCAGTAGGAGAGAGAAGATTAGTGATAGTTCACCTCACTGTTCACACAGGACAGGAGCCAGTAGGAGAGAGAAGATTAGTGATAGTTCACCTCACTGTTCACACAGGACAGGAGCCAGTAGGAGAGAGAGGATTAGTGGTAGTTCACCTCACTGTTCACACAGGACAGGAGCCAGTAGGAGAGAGAAGATTAGTGATAGTTCACCTCACTGTTCACACAGGACAGGAGCCAGTAGGAGAGAGAAGATTAGTGGTAGTTCACCTCACTGTTCACACAGGACAGGAGCCAGTAGGAGAGAGAGATGATTACACAGATCCACAAAGAATTCAATAGAAATAAATGTTTTTGATAAACTCCCATATCTACTGGGTGAAATACCACAGTGTGACATCACAGCAGCAAGATTTGTCATCTGTTTCCACAAGAAAAGGGCAACCAGTGAAGAACAAACACCATTGTAAATACAACCCATATTTATGTTTATTTATTTTCCCGGTACTATAACTATTTTCACATAATAAGACATTTTATGTCTATTATTTTGGAACTTTTGTGAGTGTAATGTTTACTGTATATTTATTTGTTTATTCCACTTTTGTTTATTATCTATTTCACTTGCTTTGGCAATGTTAACATGTGTTTCCCATGCCAATAAAGCCCTTGAATTGAATTGAGAGAGAGACATAAAAAGAGATAAGAGAGCGAGTAGGGAAGAAAGGGAAAATAGAGTGACAGGTCTGTTTCCTAAAGGCCTTGACAGTGACTCACCTCTTATAGCTGCAGACTCAGAGGCCCTGGGAAAAGGACTGTAGCTGGAAGCTAAACTACTCTGGACGGCACAGCCCCGTGCTGTCTGAGACGGCTCACAGTATGCAGTCGAGAGCTGTCAGGGTGTGGTAACCAAGGGCTAGTGAGTGGACCATGTTGGAATGTCCATAATGATCTTGACTGCATGTGTTCTCTGCTCCCATGTTGGTCTGTAGAAGGTCACAATTCTAAACAGGCCACTTTTCCACTTTTCTCTCTCCTTCTGCATGTTTATGATGAGAACCTTTTCCAGGTGTCACCCTGGGGCCATGGGGTGGACTGTTTGTCATCTTAATGACAGTTCAACAGTGTCTTCTCTTGGTGTTTTCCCTCCGTTATTTAAGTCTTTCCTTGTCAGTGCATGTTTCCATTTGTGATTTATCGCGACGGGAAAGATTACAGATTTAAGGCCTTCTTTTATTCATCTCTTGTAATCCAAATGTTGATGTTGGATTGAATTCATTTTAGATAAACTAGACAAATCCTCCTCTGATCAAATCATTAGACTGGGCACTAGGGCGGACCTTGTATGACATCCGCAGTGTAGACTAGGTGTGGGGTCAGCAGTTCTCATCAAGGTTTTAACACCTCTCCTCTCATTGTTCCCCTCACACCTGTTACAAGCCCTAGAGCCTCAACTCCTCTACTTTACTGGGTTTTTATTGGCTCCGGGGCCAGGCTAGCCAATAAGAAGGCTTGTGTGCTGACAGGAGACCTGGGTCTACGTGTTAACACAATGAAGTGTGTGTTCACACCAGAGTGTTCTCTTCTCCCTTCGCAGGGCTATTGAACGAGCATGTAGACGTGAGCTAGCTCTGGGCTCATCAGGAAATAGTTTCTAAAACCAGACCCATTTTCCAAGGAAGTACTGATGTTCCTAATCTCTGAAGAGACTTAAATGTGTGTCTAGTACTGTTCATTTGTTCCAGCTCTGTAGTTGATGTTCACTACTTGTTGTATTGTGATTGTTGTATTGTGATTGTTGTATTAGATTGCACTGACTGAAATTCCTTGTGGATAAGAGCATCTCCTAAATGACCAAAATGAAGTATTATTGGCTCCTGTTTCTGATGTTGTGTTGTTGTTTTCCAGGTGTACCGGCAGGACTGTGAGACGTTTGGCATGGTAGTGAAGATGCTGGTTGCTAAGGACGCCAATCTGGAGAAGCAGCTGCAGACTCCACTCCGAGAGAACCTGGGAGAGATCAGGGAGCGTTGCCTTGACGACCTCAAGCACTTCATCACCGATCTGGATCAGGTGATTGAGGTCGTACGGCAACCGGAACCCTCCACCTGAGACAGATAGCCAATCGCGTCCCATCTTACTGTAAGGGAGCCAATCAGGTCCAGTCTTTTTTTTGGGCCTCCGGCATACAGTGAGGGCAGGACTCCCAGGGGTCTGCCATGTGTTAAGACTGTGGATATCTTGAGCAGTATTGGCCCCATGTTTTCCCATCTTTCTGGGTTTCAGGCCAGACGTGCACCAGGTGACCCATATGTACTGATAATGTCCAGCAGTAATTAGTCAATGTTGTCAAAAGCAGTGTTCAAAGTTCTGTTCAGCTACTTCCTCACCACCCGATGAGGGTATTGGTTCTACAATGTCCTTAACAAGTAGAACTGGTATGTCAATTTAGGCTAATAGTTCATCTGGGATTTACTGATTTTAAAACTGTTGTTAACCAGTGTAACCATAGGGACTGGTCATCAGTGTTTTTTACTGAACTGGTAATCTAATGATGATGTGTGACATGTTATAGGTCAGTATACACTGGTACCACAAACAATGCTCTGCTACTACAGTACCAGTCAAAGGTTTGGACACACCTACTCATTCAAGGGTTTTTCTTTATTTTTACAATTTTCTACATTGTAGAATAATAGTGAAGACATCAAAACTATGAAATAACACATATGGAATCATGTAGCAACCAAGAAAGTGTTAAACAAATAAAAATATATTTTATATTTGAGAATCTTCAAAGTAGCCACCCTTTGCCTTGATGACAGCTTTGCACACTCTTGGTATTCTCTCAACCAGCTTCACCTGGAATGCTTTTCCAAAAGTCTAAGGAGTTCCCACATATGCTGAGCACTTGTTGGCTGCTTTTCCTTCACACTGCGTTCGTACTCATCCCAAACCATCTCAATTGGGTAGAGGTCGGGTGATTGTGGAGGCCAGGTCATCTGATGCAGCACTGCATCACTCCTTCTTGGTCAGATAGTCTTTACAGAGCCTGGAGGTGTGTTGGGTCATTGTCCTGTTGAAAAACAAATGATAGTCCCACTAAGCTCAAACCAGATAGGATGGCATTCGTAGCAGAATGCTGTGGTAGCCATGCTGGTTAAGTGTGCCTTGAATTCTAAAATCGCAGACAGCGTCACCAGCAAAGCACCATCACACCACCTCCTCCATGCTTCACGGTGGGAACCACACATGTGGAGATCATCCGTTCATCTACTCGGCGTCTCACAACGACACGGCAGTTGGAGCCAAAAAGCTCACATTTGGACTCATCAGACCAAAGGACAGATTTCCACCAGTCTAATGTCCATTGCTCGTGTTTTTTGGCCCAAGCAAGTCTCTTCTTATTATTGGAATCCTTTAGTAGTGGTTTCTTTGCAGTAATTCTACCATGAAGGCCTGATTTCACGCAGTCTCCTCTGAACAGTTGATGTGTCTGATTCTTGAAGCATTTATTTGGGCTGCTATTTCTGAGACAGGAAACTAATGAACTGATCCTCTGCAGCAGAGGTACCTCTGGGTCTTCCTTTCCTGTGGTGGTTCTCATGAGAGACAGGTAACTAATGAACTGATCCTCTGCAGCAGAGGTACCTCTGGGTCTTCCTTTCCTGTGGTGGTTCTCATGAGAGACAGGTAACTAATGAACTGATCCTCTGCAGCAAGGGTACCTCTGGGTCTTCCTTTCCTGTGGTGGTTCTCATGAGAGACAGGTAACTAATGAACTGATCCTCTGCAGCAGAGGTACCTCTGGGTCTTCCTTTCCTGTGGTGGTCCTCATGAGAGACAGGTAACTAATGAACTGATCCTCTGCAGCAGAGGTACCTCTGGGTCTTCCTTTCCTGTGGTGGTCCTCATGAGAGACAGGTAACTAATGAACTGATCCTCTGCAGCAGAGGTACCTCTGGGTCTTCCTTTCCTGTGGTGGTTCTCATGAGAGCCAGTTTCATCATAGTGCTTGATGGTTTTTGCGACTGCACTTGAAGAAACTTTAAAAGTTCTTGACGTTTTCCGGATTGACGGACCTTCATGTCTTAATAAAGTCGTTTCTCTTTGCTTATTTGAGCTCTTCTTGCCATACTATGGACTTGGTATTTTACCAAATAGGGCTATCTTCTGTATACCACCCCTACCTTGTCACAACACAAATGATTGGCTCAAACGCATTAAGGAAAGAAATTATACAAATTTACTTCTAACAAAGGCACATCTGTTAATTGAAATGCATTCCAGGTGACTACCTCGTGAAGCTGGTTGAGGGAATGCCAAGAGAGTGCAAAGCTGTCAGAATTGCAAATATAAAATATATTTTTTGTAACACTTTTTTTGGTTACTACATGATTTCATATGTGTTATTTCATAGTTTTGATGCCTTCGCTATTATTCTACAATGTAGAAAATGGCAAAAATAAAGAAAATCCCAGGAATGAGTAGGTGTGTCCAAACTTTTGACTGGTATTGTATGAGTCAAGTTCTTGTTTTATGAACTCTTCCTGCTAGGTACATTTGATTTGAGATTGCTGCAGCTGAAGCAAGACTTTTGGTGCTACTGCCTGGGAGTAGGATTGTGCTACTTGTGTAAAGTCTTGTATGGTCTGAGAATATTCATGTTCTCGCTTTTCTTTTGTATGGGAAACGTGTTCATCTGACTATGTTCTACTTCAGCCAGTATGGCACTGGCCTGCTAAGTGTGATTTACATTTTGTGTTTCCTGGCAGAGTGTTGTATTCACCACCAGTGCTAATTTTCTCTGGCTGGGAGAAGAAGAAAAACACTTTCTAAACGTCAGATGCTCAACTCAACTTTCTATATGTGGAACTGACACGTCTTTGATGATTTGTGGTTTAAAACGATTTTTGAGTGTGACAATAATAAAGATGGTTTTTATTATGTAAACGGTGTAGTAGACGGTGTAGTATCTACCATTCACGTATCAGGTTTGGTGCCATCCGATGAGACTGTGTGGGTCAGTGTTTGGTTGAGGTGCACTGCTGAAACACCAGGTTATTTGCATTGTATATTTGAACATTTACTATGTCTAAAAACGCTATCAAATCAGTTATTCTACTACATACAAAAAACTGAAACATTTTCTGAAACGTTTGGTAAGAATATTTATTAGAAGCTTCTTTACATCACATAACAGTTAAGTATTCATGGTACCTTGACTTGCGCTGTATAAAGGGCATGTATGGAGAAGAGCTCTGTAATGTAACTGAATCTGGACAGGTTTGGTTTTACGTTGTATTTTACACCCTGAGGGACAAGCGTGTTAGAGAATTAACATTGGAATACAGCGAAGACTCAGGGTATCACTTTGAAGTTGAGAGGTTTAAGAGGTTTAAGAGCAACTTCATGTAAATTGTTGCCAGAAACCAGATATTATGGCATTTTGATTTGAGTAAGCAGATGGTTTGTATTCTGGCAATAGTTGGTTTGTTTTTTGTAAAGCCTTGATTGGTTGACAAGTGATGCGTGCAAAATAGCTCTGCGTGTTACTACGACAACAGCTTGTCCCGCCTCCCTACGCCAACTTTGTTTACATCAAAACCAGAAAAATCTTAGTTAAAACTCAGGGATATAAAAATACCAGTATTAACATTTTAACTTAATATACACATTCATATTTTGTACTATTAAATAATTATGTTGGTTAGTCCCTAGAAGTCTACTTTACTAACTATTCCTTTCCCTGTCAGCAATAACAATAGTGCATAATTGCCATTTAATGCACACAATGGTATTGCTGGAATACTTGGTTTATCAATGGTTTATCATACAATGTAAAAACAAAAAAAGTGTTTTTTGATGAATTTTATAAAAAGAAAAGGAGAAAATGTCTTTTTTTTTAGGTCTTCTGGCATGGTTTGAGTTTTAGACATGACCCATAATAAGAAGTCCAATAATATGGACAATGTTTTGTCCAGCAAGTCCAACTACAAAGAACTGGTCTCACCTGTCCACAAATGATTAGTGCTGGAAGTAAAACAGAGAATGTACATCTAGATTATGAAATGATGCAGTTCTTGCCTCTGTGACCCTTCTTTCTGGATTTAGTCCGTGAGTCGTTGGGCGACATGGCCGTAACGCGTGTTGGGAAGTCCTCAGTGTAGTATTGATACCTGCTAGGAACCCTGGGCTGGGGAATGAGCTGCCCCAGGAAGTAACCTTCCTCCTCAGAGTCTGAGGAAGAGGAGGAGCAGGTGGAGCACCAGTCTTCCTCGTCAGCGTACAGGCCACCTAGGAAGCGGTCGCGATCCCGGTCACCCCGAGCCTGGAGGGAGTAGTCTGAAGTGGTGTGGGGATAGGTTGGTGGCCTGTGAGCACCAGGGCCAGGTTGGTTGAAGAGGGCCGCGTGGTGTTCCTGAAGGGAACTCAGACCATGTCCCTCGTAGGGCCTCTGCACCCGTTCCTTAGGCAGGAGGTTAAGAGCGTTGTCCGAGCGGGTTCTACGGTTGTGGTGGCGGCCGTGGTGGTGCCGGTGTGGCCTTTCGGGGTCCTCGTGGTGGTACACCCTCCGACGCGTCCTCTCACTCTGAGGAGGCTGACGCACCGCCAGGTTCTGGCAAGACCCGTTATCCACCGTGTCCTCAGAAAACTTGACCATCTGCTGGCCAGGTGGCCGTGTGGACTGGGACCTGCTCCTCCTCAACACTGGCAGCTGAAGGTGAGGTGGTGGAACCTCCTGTTTAGGAGGGAGGGGTGGGAGGGGCAAAGACACCGGGCCCTGTACCCTCTGCGCCCCCCTCCGCACCTCCTCTTCCTCCTGGTCTGCTGCCCCCTCCTGGTGATCCAGAGAGTTGGTGCTGCGGTGGAGCATGGAGGAGTTGAGGGTGCCCATGAGGCTCATCTTCTCACAGTCTTCTGGGTCCAGCAGGTTGTGGAGAGAGTAGAGGATCTGACCCTCCTTACTGTCTCCATCCGCTGACGCACCTGGGAGGACAGGACAATATAAAGCTGTGTTACTCGACAGAAGCAGGAAAACAATAGTTATTTACTGTAGCTAATTACTGTAGTTATTTACTGTAGCTAATTACTGTAGTTATTTACTGTAGCTATTTTGTTAAATGGCTTTTCATACTATCTTTTCCTGTTCCATGTAAATCTCCATTATTAGACTGGAATGAATAACTGATCGCCGACTGCCTTTACCAGACTACTTTCACCAGAAGTTCACCAAACACTGTTTTACAGTGAACAAAGAAGCACATGTGATATGAACTCTTACCAGTGATGTTAGAGAGGGCTAGAGAGTCCATGGAGTCTCCGACACTGTGCTCAGTCTTCCTCAGCTCGTCTGTGATACACTCCAGAGAGTCTTCACACCACTGCCTGGGGTCCAGCATCCATAACCCTGCTCCCCCAGCGCTAACCCTCTGGTCCATCAGCCCCTGGTCCAGCTCCAGATCATGGATCTTTCTGGCACTAGCAGGGCCCGGATGGCTTCCGTAAGCCGAATCCCCAAGCCCGTCTTGGGACTGTGCCCAGTACATATCAGGCAGGTGCTTCTTACTGACCAGCCCATCCTGGGACTGGGCCCAGTACATCTCAGGCAGGTGGCTCTGGTTTGTGGGACTGGTGGTGGTGGAGGCTGGTTTAGTCTCAGGCTTCAGCCAGGGTTCGGCTGACCTACTGGTGCCGGGTTCCTCTGAAGGCTGCGTCTGGAACACCCCGGCGCGGTCCCCGAACTTGAGCAGGAGCTGTGTCATGTAGTCCTCGTGTTCGGCCCACTCCTCTGGATCCTCCGGAGCGTCCTCTCGGCCCCTCCAGGTGTGCTCCTCAGTGAAGCCCATGTGGGACAGCTTTTGACCCACAATATCCATTTCTCTGTCCCCTCTATCTCCATATAGACTAGGAGTCTTGTTATAGTCAGCCACTGCAACCGGGTTGAAGAGCTGGGACTGCCTCCACTGTTCAGCCACCGGGTGGCTGCTCTTGCCCATGTGACTCTGGCGGGATTCACGAGAGCCGGCGGACTGGAAGACCGAGTCGGAGGAGTCTGAGGCGTAGACGTCCTCTCCCAGGCTGCAGGCCTTGGAGCAGTAGATACGGCCCTGCTTGGGAAGGAAGGGACAGCCCAGCAGGGAGCTCTTACACTGGGCACAGCAGAAACACGTGTCTGTAGCGTGCCAGTGGACACCCTCGTAGGTCATCTGGGCATGGTCCACTCCTGGTGGAGGCAAGAAGGGAGGGAGAGAGGAATGGAGGGAAGAGAGGGAGAGGTGGTGAATGTAGAGCAACATCTTTAAAAGGCTTCAGCAACAGGCTACACATTATGTCAACAACTCTTTATTTATTCCAGTAATCAGGCATAGATTGACCACATATGAACCAGAGATATTGACTCACCTATATTCTCCCCGCAGGCTTCACAGTACTCCGCGTACAGAGACTCGAAGCAGCCGCAGCAGTAGGGGCGGCCATCTTTCATGATGTATCGCTGTCCGCCGAGCACCGTCTCACACTCGAAACAGGCAAAGTGCTTCATGTGCCAGTGACGCCCCTCGGCCTCCGTGCACTCATCAGAAAAAATAATCTGGGGGGGGGGGGGGGGGGTAAACAGACATGTTTAAATACTGTCTGCTACTTATAGAATAATTAGGAAACAGAAAAACACAAGATGAATTCAACTTCAGTTACTAAATGTGCAATAAGTTTATTGGTCATGTCATGACGTTGGCCTGTGGGTAAGGTTTATGACCCCCCCCCCACCATAAACCCCTTTCTCCCTTCCTTCTCTCTTGACTCTATAGAGGGACTCTTGAATAGCCTTTGTTAAACAGAGATTCTGGGAACATCAGAAGGTGGGGGGAAATGAACCATATTTTGGTAATCCAACCAGTTGAACGTATGTGTTGGTACTTAATGAATATGATGTCAGTTCGGTTGTCATCTGAGACATTCTCATCAATGATAGGATGACATAAACGATACAGTGGAAACTCTACACATTATAGTTATCAGATTCACATGGAATTGTTGTGCAATTTAAATGTTTGAATATAAAATTGTTGGTGAAAAGATTAAATGTAATTTTAGCTTCCAAATGAGAGATTTGGGTTTTCATAAGGTTAGGGCTCTGCTCAATCAGTGGCCCGCCCCTGTGAAGAGACATGGGCTATAAACTATGAAACACACCCTTCTCCCTCCACTATATAAAAGCCCTTGATGAAAATGTAACCTCCTATTCCGGGTACATTAGGATGAAGGTCCGATGTCAGAAGGCTTCACATAATAACTACAGAACGAAGCCAACCTCAGCGTGAGCTTTGGTTGCGAATGGTATGAATTTTTAACTCTTATTCACTACAGAAGTGATACCTCCTAGCCGTTGAGTTAGCAACAGCAGCTGCAAACGTGGGCTAGGAAAGAACAGACAGAGTATCCCATCTACCACACAATGACGGTACTACAACGTATCCAATTTACCACCAGAGACATTCTTCAAAGGACTCTGTTGGGCAACGCGGCCTTCCATCTACCACCAACCTACCGAAGCGCAGCTCAGAGTAAATATTTATTGCATTTTCCTTTTCCAAGTGGGTGGTAATTTAGAATGCATAAGATACTGTATTTACGATAGAGTAGCTGCCTACGGCCCGATAGAGACATCGCTTCTCCCTTTGTTCTTCAGTCTTCCCGCTCTTTCACACAAACCCAGTCCCCTTTTCTTTGGGTAACCAGCTGTCATATCTGTTCCGTCCGCAAGGGACGTTTTCCTTTATGACATCATTTGTAATCAAGGTATGACTCCTTCTGTGTATATGTAATTCTGTGTGATTAGTTAGGTATTTAGTAAATAAATAATTAAACACAATTTTGTATTGCTGATTCAACTTGTTAGCCAGGGTTCGTGAAGATAACCAAGAATTTACAACTTTCAGATGAGACTGAAATAGGATTAATATTGACTGCTATTAATGTAAAATATTTAAGAGTCTTTAAGAGTTTATTCGGAAGATAACAGCTCTATAAATATTATTTTGTGGTGCCCCGACTTTCTAGTTAATTACATTTACCTGATTAGCTCAATCAAGTAATTTTAATTACAGAGAAAGGATTTTATAGAATAGCATGTCGTATCACTTAATCCGGCATAGCCAAAGACACGACAGTCACATCGCTTCAGTAGGCTACTGTATATCTCCAATGTTTAATGAGCAGACTGACTAAAGCCTGTACTACTACTGTACTGTATGTTGAAAAAAAAGTCTGCCATTGTTTCAAGCCAACACTTCAATGTTTCATGTCTGCAATGAGTTAACCTCATCACAGGTTATTGATCACACACACACACACAGTGATCTCACCTCATCGCAGGCTGAGCATCGTGGTTTCAGCAGCTCAGCGTGGTGTCGTCCACAGTGGATCTTTCCATCCTGGTGGAAGTAGATAAGGTCTACCAGCAGCTCCTGACACGTGGCGCACGCAAAGCATGCTGGGTGCCAGCACGGCCCCGGACCCGCCCGCGATGCAAAGATGGCCATCTCTCCTCCACTAATGCCCTCACCACACTGGGGATAAAACAACATGTTTATATGGAGAACGATGGGTCATCAGTCCACACAAAACACCAAGGAATGAGTCAATTGTTATGGTGTTTGTGTCCTTGTGTCAAGTGTTGTTTTGTTCTGTACATGTTTAAGTAAAACCAAACACAATAATATAGTCTCATCCCTTCAGATTGTATGATTCCAGAAAGCTCACCAGAGCATGTCTGAACGTACAGTTATCAGTCTTTAAATAACTACTGCCAGACCTGGGTTCAAATACTATTAGAAATCTTTCAAATACTTTAATTGCTTGCTTTAACCTGCCTAGAGTGACAGATGGGCAGTGGTCCCATTGTGCTAGGCTAGCTCAATCAAGCCAGGCTAAAGTATTTGAAATGATTTCAAATACTATTTGAACCCAGGTGTGAGGACTAGGACCACAGGACACCACAGCTGTTGTCCATTATTACCAAGCCACCATCGTCCTTGGAAACCGGGGTGTCGTCTGTCCCCTGAAGGTACAGCAATCAAAACTACAGCTATGGGCAAAGCCACGCCGCTTTGTGAGTCTCTATCGCTCTCTCTCTCTGTCGTGCTCTCTCTCTCTCACTCTCTCTTTCTATGTCTCTATGTCTATGTCTCTCTTTCTCTCTCTCTCTCTCTCTCTCTTTCTCTCTTTCTATCTATCTCTGTCTGTCTGTCTGTCGCTCTCTCTCTCTCTCTCTCTCTCCCTCTCCCTCTCTCTCTCTCTCTCTCTCTCTCTCTCTATGTCTCTCTCTATGTCTTTCTGTCTATGTCTATGTCTCTCTCTCTCTCTGTCTCTGTCTGTACGGGTAGTATTCCAACATGCCAGTACTCAGTCACTCAAACCAGCCATGCCTTTACAACATGCCAGTCACTAGTCTAATAGGATGTGGTCACTAGTCTAATATGACGTGGTCACTAGTCTAATAGGATGTGGTCACTAGTCTAATAGGATGTGGTCACTAGTCTAATAGGATGTGGTCACTAGTCTAATAGGATGTGGTCACTAGTCTAATAGGATGTGGTCACTAGTCTAATAGGATGTGGTCACTAGTCTTAATAGGATGTGGTCACTAGTCTAATAGGATGATGTGGTCACTAGTCTAATAGGATGTGGTCACTAGTCTCAATGTGGTCAGGATAGTGTGGTCACTAGTCTCATAGGATGTGGTCACTAGTCTAATAGGATAGGATGTGGTCACTAGTCTAATAGGATGTGGTCACTAGTCTCAGGATGTGGTCACTAGTCTAATAGGATGTGGTCACTAGTCTCAGGATGTGGTCACTAGTCTAATAGGATAAGATGTGGTCACTAGTCTAATAGGATGTGATGTGGTCACTAGTCTAATAGGATATGATGTGGTCACTAGTCTAATAGGATGTGGTCACTAGTCTCATAGGATATGATGTGGTCACTAGTCTAATAGGATGTGATGTGGTCACTAGTCTAATAGGATGTGGTCACTAGTCTAATAGGATGTGGTCACTAGTCTAATAGGATATGATGTGGTCACTAGTCTAATAGGATATGATGTGGTCACTAGTCTAATAGGATGTGGTCACTAGTCTCATAGGATATGATGTGGTCACTAGTCTAATAGGATGTGGTCACTAGTCTAATAGGATGTGGTCACTAGTCTAATAGGATGTGGTCACTAGTCTAATAGGATGTGGTCACTAGTCTAATAGGATGTGGTCACTAGTCTCATAGGATGTGGTCACTAGTCTAATAGGATATGATGTGGTCACTAGTCTAATAGGATGTGGTCACTAGTCTAATAGGATGTGGTCACTAGTCTAATAGGATGTGGTCACTAGTCTCATAGGATGTGGTCACTAGTCTCATAGGATGTGGTCACTAGTCTAATAGGATGTGGTCACTAGTCTAATAGGATGTGGTCACTAGTCTAATAGGATATGATGTGGTCACTAGTCTAATATGATGTGGTCACTAGTCTAATACGATGTGGTCACTAGTCTAATAGGATGTGGTCACTAGTCTCATAGGATGTGGTCACTAGTCTCATAGGATGTGGTCACTAGTCTAATAGGATGTGGTCACTAGTCTAATAGGATGTGGTCACTAGTCTAATAGGATGTGGTCACTAGTCTCATAGGATGTGGTCACTAGTCTCATAGGATGTGGTCACTAGTCTTAATACGATGTGGTCACTAGTCTAATATGACGTGGTCACTAGTCTAATAGGATGTGGTCACTAGTCTCATGGGATGTGGTCACTAGTCTTAATACGATGTGGTCACTAGTCTAATATGACGTGGTCACTAGTCTAATATGACGTGGTCACTAGTCTAATAGGATGTGGTCACTAGTCTAATAGGATGTGGTCACTAGTCTAATATGATGTGGTCACTAGTCTAATAGGATGTGGTCACTAGTCTTAATAGGATGTGGTCACTAGTCTAATAGGATGTGGTCACTAGTCTAATATGACGTGGTCACTAGTCTAATAGGATGTGGTCACTAGTCTAATAGGATGTGGTCACTAGTCTCATAGGATGTGGTCACTAGTATTAATAGGATGTGGTCACTAGTCTTAATAGGATGTGGTCACTAGTCTAATATGATGTGGTCACTAGTCTTAATAGGATGTGGTCACTAGTCTTAATAGGATGTGGTCACTACTCTAATATGATGTGGTCACTAGTCTAATAGGATGTGGTCACTAGTCTCATAGGATGTGGTCACTAGTCTTAATAGGATGTGGTCACTAGTCTTAATAGGATGTGGTCACTAGTCTAATATGATGTGGTCACTAGTCTAATAGGATGTGATGTGGTCACTAGTCTAATAGGATGTGGTCACTAGTCTAATAGGATGTGGTCACTAGTCTTAATACGATGTGGTCACTAGTCTAATAGGATGTGGTCACTAGTCTAATATGATGTGGTCACTAGTCTAATAGGATGTGGTCACTAGTCTAA
The DNA here is from genome assembly GCF_045791955.1 of Oncorhynchus clarkii lewisi. Lineage (NCBI taxonomy): Eukaryota > Metazoa > Chordata > Actinopteri > Salmoniformes > Salmonidae > Oncorhynchus > Oncorhynchus clarkii. The sequence continues at coordinate 4,108,184 of NC_092167.1, forward strand.
TAGGATGTGGTCACTAGTCTAATAGGATGTGGTCACTAGTCTAATAGGATAGTGACGTGGTCACTAGTCACATAGGATGTGGTCACTAGTCTAATAGGATGTGGTCACTAGTCTAATAGGATGTGGTCACTAGTCTAATAGGATAGGATGTGGTCACTAGTCTAATAGGATGTGGTCACTAGTCTAATAGGATGTGGTCACTAGTCACATAGGATGTGGTCACTAGTCTAATAGGATGTGGTCACTAGTCTAATAGGATGTGGTCACTAGTCTAATAGGATGTGGTCACTAGTCTAATAGGATGTGGTCACTAGTCTAATAGGATGTGGTCACTAGTCTCATAGGATATGATGTGGTCACTAGTCTAATAGGATGTGATGTGGTCACTAGTCTAATAGGATGTGGTCACTAGTCTAATAGGATGTGGTCACTAGTCTAATAGGATGTGGTCACTAGTCTAATAGGATGTGGTCACTAGTCTCATAGGATGTGGTCACTAGTCTAATAGGATATGATGTGGTCACTAGTCTAATAGGATGTGGTCACTAGTCTAATAGGATGTGGTCACTAGTCTAATAGGATGTGGTCACTAGTCTCATAGGATGTGGTCACTAGTCTCATAGGATATGATGTGGTCACTAGTCTAATAGGATATGATGTGGTCACTAGTCTAATAGGATGTGGTCACTAGTCTAATAGGATGTGGTCACTAGTCTAATAGGATATGATGTGGTCACTAGTCTAATATGATGTGGTCACTAGTCTAATACGATGTGGTCACTAGTCTAATAGGATGTGGTCACTAGTCTCATAGGATGTGGTCACTAGTCTCATAGGATATGATATGGTCACTAGTCTAATAGGATATGATGTGGTCACTAGTCTAATAGGATGTGGTCACTAGTCTCATAGGACGTGGTCACTAGTCTTAATACGATGTGGTCACTAGTCTCATAGGATGTGGTCACTAGTCTTAATACGATGTGGTCACTAGTCTAATATGACGTGGTCACTAGTCTAATAGGATGTGGTCACTAGTGGTCACTAGTCTAATACGATGACTAGTGGTCACTAGTCTAATATGACGTGGTCACTAGTCTAATAGGATGTGGTCACTAGTCTAATAGGATGTGGTCACTAGTCTAATATGATGTGGTCACTAGTCTAATAGGATGTGGTCACTAGTCTTAATAGGATGTGGTCACTAGTCTAATAGGATGTGGTCACTAGTCTAATATGACGTGGTCATGTGGTCACTAGTCTAATAGGATGTGGTCACTAGTCTCATAGGATGTGGTCACTAGTATTAATAGGATGTGGTCACTAGTCTTAATAGGATGTGGTCACTAGTCTAATATGATGTGGTCACTAGTCTTAATAGGATGTGGTCACTAGTCTTAATAGGATGTGGTCACTACTCTAATATGATGTGGTCACTAGTCTAATAGGATGTGGTCACTAGTCTCATAGGATGTGGTCACTAGTCTTAATGGATGTGGTCACTAGTCTAATATGATGTGGTCACTAGTCTAATATGATGTGGTCACTAGTCTAATAGGATGTGATGTGGTCACTAGTCTAATAGGATGTGGTCACTAGTCTAATAGGATGTGGTCACTAGTCTTAATACGATGTGGTCACTAGTCTAATAGGATGTGGTCACTAGTCTAATATGATGTGGTCACTAGTCTCATAGGATGTGGTCACTAGTCTCATAGGATGTGGTCACTAGTCTAATAGGATATGATGTGGTCACTAGTCTAATAGAATGTGGTCACTAGTCTAATATGACGTGGTCACTAGTCTAATATGACGTGGTCACTAGTCTAATAGGATATGATGTGGTCACTAGTCTCATAGGATGTGGTCACTAGTCTAATAGGATATGATGTGGTCACTAGTCTAATAGGATGTGGTCACTAGTCTAATATGACGTGGTCACTAGTCTAATATGACGTGGTCACTAGTCACATAGGATGTGGTCACTAGTCTAATATGATGTGGTCACTAGTCTAATAGGATGTGGTCACTAGTCTAATAGGATGTGGTCACTAGTCTAATAGGATAGGATGTGGTCACTAGTCTAATAGGATGTGGTCACTAGTCTAATAGGATGTGGTCACTAGTCACATAGGATGTGGTCACTAGTCTAATAGGATGTGGTCACTAGTCTAATAGGATGTGGTCACTAGTCTAATAGGATGTGGTCACTAGTCTAATAGGATGTGGTCACTAGTCACATAGGATGTGGTCACTAGTCTAATAGAATGTGGTCACTAGTCCACAGTGATCAGAAAGGACTTATGGGATGTGGTCACTAGTCCACAGTGATCAGAAAGGACTTATGGGATGTGGTCACTAGTCCACAGTGATCAGAAAGGACTAAATTAGTTTTTAAGGCCCTTTAACATGCCAAACTATGACCATTACATTTCACAAGCTGGAACTAAATCTATTGTACAGCACTAAGTCTTTTTAAACAGGATCTGAAGTCTTTCAACAAGCCAAACTGTGATCAATTCTATTCACAAGCTTTGGCAATATAAAAATGTGTTTCCCATGCCAAAACAAAGCCCATTGAATTGAGAGGGAGGGAGCGAGAGAAAGAAAGAGAGAGTTTATTGTACAGTCTGTAGAGCACTGGGTTAACGAGTGCCTGCTGACCAGTGGTACAGTTAACCTTGTTAACCTTGTTAACATTTCTTTTTGACTGCAGGAAATTGGGCCCATTCTTTTTCCTGGAATGACTTCCACGCTCGGGTTGAGCATGAGCTCCTAATGTCCACACTTCCTCCTCTCTGCTCCCTCTGAGTGGGTTAGTTGTTAATGAGACAGATTCTGCCCTTGATTAAATCCTCACATTATCGCTTGAGCTTTAGGGTCCCAAATGGCACCCTATTCCCTACATCGTGGCCTACTTCTCTCTGGGCCCTGGTCAAAAGAAGTGCACTATGTAGTGAATAGGATGCCATTTGGGACGCATAACATTTAGAATAGAACAGAGCGAGGCCAAAGGGGGTCGGTAAGTCTTGAAATAAACAACTAATGTACTGCCCTGTGTTGTTAGCTTGTTGTCGTTTCCTGCTCTGCCTAGCAGGAAGAGCTTCAGGAGGAAGAAGCAGCTCTATATAGGATTGCTGCTCTGCCTACAGGAAGAGCTTCAGGAGGGAGAAGCAGCTCTTTATAGGATTGCTGCTCTGCCTACAGGAAGAGCTTCAGGAGGGAGAAGCAGCTCTTTATAGGATTGACATGTAATGAGGAAGGGAGAGACATATTTACTGGCTTTAACGTCATTTGGGAGAGATTTTCTTACTCGCCTCCCAGACTTGTATTGAAATGTTTTATAAGATATCGATAGAGTTTGTACTCGCAGTGTGGGTGGGTGTGCATGTGTACGAACGTGTGTGTGTGTGTATGTGAACATACATGTTCACAGAGGGTGTGTTGCAGGGCTCGGGGGAGCATTCTGGGGGTTCCTCTCCCCAGAGCCTCTCTCTTTCTCTGGACACTGAACATGTGGAGCTCCCTCTTCTCCTCCTCACTGAGAGAGTGGCAGTACCGTACCTGGGAGGGAGGGAGGGAGGGAGAGAGAGAGAGAGAGAGAGCGGGAGGGAGAGAGAAAGAGAGAGAGAGAAATAACACCAACTCAGATTTTACCCAACAGATAAAACCTAAACCATCACTGCTTCCACCACAGATGTATTTTATGGTTATGTTATGGAAGGTGTTCTTCCCCTGGAGGCTCACCCCAAGGTTGGCATGAACGTGCACACATCAAGCCTGATGTTTAGGGCAGACAATTACCACACAGATCAATAAAAACGAGCGGAAGACTAACAACCAACAATGGGCCTTGTGGTTCCCTAACAACAGCAAACAACGCTGGTACACAACGAGAGCCCTCGGAGCGCCGCTCTCTAAACGTTCTCTGGTGTGTGTGTGTGTGTGTGTGTGTGCCCTACTTTACGGAGGCCTTGTAAACCACAGCTATGCCTGGAATCTCCCCTTCTCCCCTGCTGCAGTATGCCGCTCTGCTCTGAGCCTGGCAGCAAACATCATAAAGTCAATCAGTCAGATGCTTTATTGTTCCAAGGAACAAACGCCTGCCCACCTACAGGACTGGAGCAGAGCAGTCAAAGATGCCCTCTGTGATAGCCTCACATAGCCCCTCTGTACATCTCCCAGTGTAAACTGTGCTGACTAAAGGCGTGGTTTACAATGTGGGTCCAAGGAGTGCTGGTTTACAATCTAGAAAGACATTACAAGGATCCGGTTGTGTTTAAATGCAGTTATGCACCATATGTTACTATGGCGATCGTAGTAGGCGAAGTGAGTGGTTTGTCTTTACTAGAATACCTCCACTGTGACGAGGTGACATTCTTTAGTTAGCATTAACCTGGCCTGATCCCAGATATGTGTGGTTAAAGCCATCTCCGCTGACTATCACTGTCTGGGTGAAGCACATTCAGATCTGGGACCAGGGCCTGTATTCACAAAGAGTGTCTAGGATCAGGTTTGTGAATACCTGATCCTCTTTGTGAATACTAATCTCTCATGGACAGATGTATGTGAATTGAACTGGTACTGTAGAATCTGTTGGAATTGGAATGTGATCTGTGGGATAACGAGGAGCAGTAGGTGCTTCGCAGGTTATTCGGACTAATCACGATTTTGCAGGTGTAAGCATCCTTCGAATTTGGGAGGGGAGGGGACATTCAACCCGTAACTTGCACCGAGAGAGGGTGGAGCTCCTCGTTCCGGTTCCGTTCCTCGTTCTAGCATCTCTTAATTCATTCTCTTAACACTTATGGACCCAGAACCTAATCAAGCAGCTGACCCATTACCTGAGACTTTAGTTCTGGGTTAACCGAGACTATGTGAATACAGACCCAGTAGATTAACTCTCTGTCCTGGGTTCAGTTCTTACCTCATTGTCATGAGGGGGCAGCTGGTAGAGCAGACCCAGTAGATTAACTCTCTGTCCTGGGTTCAGTTCTTACCTCATTGTCATGAGGCGGCAGCTGGTAGAGCAGCTGTCTGATCCTGTGTTTCTCTCCAGGACTGTTGACGTAGGGGACCTTGTCCTCCGGAAGACAGGAGAAATACTGCTGTACCTGGGGATGGAGGGATGGGGGGACGGAGGGATGGGGGGACGGAGGGATGGGGGGATGGAGGGACGGAGGGATGGGGGGAATGGTTAGAACAGTCTTAGTTCTGTCATACTGCAAATCCACCTTCAATCACACATGTTCCAGGTTGGTCTTAATGGTTTAGTAGTTCAGTTGGAGGGTGATGCTCACCCTAAAAGACCAGGCATACCTCCAGGATCTGTACTGCCCTGCATCATAAATACCCCACTGGGCTCCAGGACAAGAGCACAATCACAGCTGCTTAAAGAGCTTTGTTCGGGCCAGATCCACCATGGTATGCCAACAAAGGCCAGGGTCAGTCAGTCAGTCACAGTCAGTCAGTGGAAAATCACTCAGGTCACAGTTCATACAAGACTGGTGCTTCCGTTGACTGATTGACCATTTTTACAATAGTTATCCCACCAACCAACTACCTTTTCTTGATGAATGTTTCCATCTCTCCACCATGAGTTCATGACTATCTATGAATATGAAGACCCTGTTTTACCTCCACACATTCTAGAGGTGTAGAGAGTGAAGGGCTGGGAAACAAGGGGGACTGGGTGGGGGGGAGTAAGGTTACAAAAACAAGGTATTTGGCTTGGAAGGCCTCCTGTTGATTTCAGACCTTCATTACTTCCATGTGTGCTCATGGTTAATGAGAGGGTGGGGGAGAGATAGAAGGAAGAGTGCGAGAGAGAGAGAGAGAGACAAGAGCTTTTGGGAAAGAGAGAGAGAGAGCTTTGGGAAAGTGCCACATAGCCTGGAGTCAGAGGCCAGCCCTGTTTGCAGTCGGAGCTGAACTGTAAAGAAAGCAGCCAGTGTTAATGATGCTACAGCCACACAGTCAGTATCACTAGGAAGGAGGCATAAAACACTCTCAACCACTCTAGCCCCACAGGCTAACAGGCCACAGTAACGATCTGCTGAGGTTGCATGTTACTGCACTAACTGAAACAGGATGTGAACATGTATTTATAATAGTTTGTACACTCTTAGAACTTTTTGAGGTTCTACACAGCACCTTCGGCTGTCCCCGTAGAATGATCCTTTGAAGAACCCTTTTGAGTTCCATGTAGAACCCTCTTCTACATGGAACTCAAAAAGGTTCAACCTGGAACCGTAAAAGTTTCTTCTAAGGATGGAACCTACCTGGAACCAAAAGGGGTTCTCCCATGGGGGAAGCTTTAGAACTGTTTAGGAACCTTTTTTTGTAAGAATGTATAGTTGATGCCACATTGGGACTTAATAGACTTCCGGCGCCGACAGAGATGGCCGCCTCGCTTCGCGTTCCTAGGAAACAATGTTTTTTTACGTGTTATTTCTTACATTGGTACGCCAGGTAATCTTAGGTTTCATTACATACAGTCGGGAGGATAAGAGCAACGTCAACTCAACATCATTACGACCAGGAATACGACTTTCCCGAAGCGGATCCTGTGTTTTGCCCACCACCCAGGACAATGGATCGGATCCCAGCCGGCGAACCTAAACAACGTCACCGTAAAAGGGGCAAACGAAGCGGTCTTCTGGTCAGGCTCCGGAGACGGCCACATCGCGCACCGCTCCCTAGCATACTACTCGCCAATGTCCAGTCTCTTGACAACAAGGTTGATGAAATCCGAGCAAGGGTAGCGCTCCAGAGAGACATAAGAGACTGTAATGTTCTTTGCTTCATGGCTCACTCGAGTGACGCTATCGGAGTCGATGCAGCCAGCTGGTTTCTTCACACATCGCGCCGACAGAAACAAGCATCTTTCTGGTAAGAAGAGGGGCGGATGGGTATTCCTTATGATTAACGAGATGTGATGTGATCATAACAACATACAGGAACTCAAGTCCTTCTGTTCACCTGACTTAGAATTCCTCACAATCAAATGTCGACCGCATTATCTACCAAGAGAATTCTCTTTGATTATAATCACAGCCATATATATTCCCCCCGAAGCAGACACATCGACGGCCCTGAACAAACTTTATTTGACTCTATGTAAACTGGAAACCACATATCCTGAGGCTGAATTCATTGTAGCTGGGGATTTTAACAAGGTTAATCTGAGAACAAGACTCCCTAAATTCTATCAGCATATCGATTGTTCAACCAGGGCTGGTAAAACCCTGGATCATTGTTATTCTAACTTCCGCGACGCATATAAGGCCCTCCCTCGCCCTCCTTCCAGAAAAGCTGACCACGACTCTATTTTGTTGCTTCCAGCCTAGAGACAGAAACTAAAACATTAAGCTCCCGCACTCAGGTCTGTTCAACGCTGGTCCGACCAATCTGATTCCACGTTTCAAGACTGCTTCGATCACGTGGATTGGGATATAGGTTCCACATTGCGTCCAACAACAACATTGACGAATACGCTGATTTGGTGAGCGAGTTCATTAGAAAGTGCATCGGCGATGTCGTACCCACAGCAACTATTAAAACATTCCCAAACCAGAAACCGTGGATTGATGGCAGCATTCGCGCAAAACTGAAAGCGCGAACCACTGCTTTTAACCAGGGCAAGGTGACCGGAAACATGACCGAATACAAACAGTGTAGCTATTCCCTCCGCAAGGCAATCAAACAAGCTAAGTGTCAGTATAGAGACAAAGTAGAGTTGCAATTCAATGGCTCAGACACAAGAGGTATGTGGCAGGGTCTACAGTCAATCACGGATTACAAAAAGAAAACCAGCCCCGTCACGGACCAGGATGTCTTGCTTCCAGACAGACTAAATAACTTCTTTGCTCGCTTTGAGGACAATACAGTGCCACTGACATGGCCCGGTACCAAAACCTGCGGAATCTCCTTCACTGCAGCCGACGTGAGTAAAACATTTAAACGTGTTAACCCTCGCAAGGCTGCAGGCCCAGACGGCATCCCCAGCTGCGTCCTCAGAGCATGCGCAGACCAACTGGCTGGTGTGTTTACGGACATATTCAATCAATCCTTATCCCAGTCTGCTGTCCCCACATGCTTCAAGAGGTCCACCATTGTTCCTGTTCCCAAGAAAGCTAAACGACTACCGCCCGTAGCACTCACTTCCGTCATCATAAAGTTCTTTGAGAGACTAGTCAAGGACCATATCACCTCCACCCTACCTGACACCCTAGACCCACTCCAATTTGTTTACCGCCCCAATAGGTCCACAGACGATGCAATCGCAACCACACTGCACACTGCCCTAACCCATCTGGACAAGAGGAATACCTACGTGAGAATGCTGTTCATTGACTACAGCTCAGCATTTAACACCATAGTACCCTCCAAACTCGTCATCTCGACCCCGCCCTGTGCAACTGGGTCCTGGACTTCCTGACGGGCCGCCCCCAGGTGGTGAGGGTAGGTAACAACATCTGGGAGGAGGTGAGGGCCCTCGTAGTGTGGTGTCAGGAAAATAAACTCACACTCGACGTCAACAAAACAAAGGAGATGATCGTGGACTTCAGGAAACAGCAGAGGGAGCACCCCCCTATCCACATCGTCGGGACAGTAGTGGAGAGGGTAGTACGTTTTAAGTTCCTCGGCGTACACATCACGGACAAACTGAATTGGTCCACCCACACAGACAGCGTTGTGAAGAAAGCTCAGCAGCGCCTCTTCAACTTCAGGAGGCTGAAGAAATTTGGCTTGTCACCAAAAGCACTCACAAACTTCTACAGATGCATAATCGAGAGCATCCTGTCGGGCTGTATCACCGCCTGGTACGGCAACTGCTCTGCCCACAACCGTAAGGCTCTCCAGAGGGTAGTGAGGTCTGCACAACGCATCACCGGGGGCAAACTACCTGCCCTCCAGGACACCTACACCACCCGATGTCCCAGGAAGGCCATAAAGATAATCAAGGACAACAACCACCCGAGCCACTGCCTGTTCACCCCGCTATCATCCAGAAGGCGAGGTCAGTACAGGTGCATCAGAGCAGGGTCCAAGAGACTGAAAAACAGCTTCTATCTCAAGGCCATCAGACTGTTAAACAGCCACTACTAACATTGAGTGGCTGCTGCCAACATACTGACTCAACTCCAGCCACTTTAATAATGGAAATTGATGTAAAAATGTATCACTAGCCACTTTAAACACCATCTACTGCATCTTGCCATCTGTATGTAATACATGTATCACTAGCCACTTTAAACTATGCCACTTTGTTTACATACCCTACATTACTCATCTCATATGTATACACTGTACTCGATACCATCTACTGCATCTTTCCTATGCCGCTCTGTACCATCACTCATTCATATATCTTTATGTACATATTCTTCATCCCTTTACACTTGTGTGTATAAGGTAGTTGTTATGGAATTGTTTGGTTAGATTACTCGTTGGTTATTACTGCATTGTCGGAACTAGAAGCACAAGCATTTCGCTACAATCGCATTAACATCTGCTAACCATGTGTATGTGACAAATACAATTTGATTTGATTTGATTTAATAGTCGACTGGTTTTAACAGAGAAAATAGAGGGAAGCAACTGAGACAAATATATTTCAACAACATTCCAGCAAAAACAAGAGGTAATAGGACGGTAGTACTATGAACCCCTAAACCATGGGATGTATAGTCTAGCCCTAGACTGACTCTGAAACTGAACTCTAAACCATGGGATGTATAGCCTAGCCCTAGACTGACTCACTCTGAAACAGAACTCTAAACCATGGGATGTATAGCCTAGCCCTAGACTGACTCACTCTGAAACAGAACTCTAAACCATGGGATGTATAGTCTAGCCCTAGACTGACTCACTCTGAAACAGAACTCTAAACCATGGGATGTATAGCCTAGCCTTAGACTGACTCACTCTGAAACAGAACTCTAAACCATGGGATGTATAGTCTAGCCCTAGACTGACTCACTCTGAAACAGAACTCTAAACCATGGGATGTATAGCCTCGCCCTAGACTGACTCACTCTGAAACAGAACTCTAAACCATGGGACTCACTCTGAAACAGAACTCTAAACCATGGGATGTATAACCTAGACTGACTCACTCTGAAACAGAACTCTAAACCATGGGATGTATAGTCTAGACTCACTCTGAAACATAACTGTCACTCACTCTGAAACATAACTGTCATTGAAAACACTGAAAAACATTGACATGACGACCTGCGTTACCATGATTATTATTTGTCTTAAATCGTATAGATCGGTGTTGACTCTATCCTACTTTGTCCCCGCTCCTCCAGACGAACATTTCCAGGAGATCACAGGCACTCTGCAGGAGGGGCGAATGGCATGTCAGTATGTCTGTATTTATAGACTCCAGACATTAAACATTAAAGCCTGAAGTCTGGCTGCAGTTTGTTTGAGGATTTGTCTCGGATGGCCACACTTCTGTGTTCAGTCAGATCTCAGTGGAAGGCAGTGTGTGTGTGTGTGTGTGTGTGTGTGTGTGTGTGTGTGTGTGTGTGTGTGTGTGTGTGTGTGTGTGTGTGTGTGTGTGTGTGTGTGTGTGTGTGTGTGTGTGTGTGTGTGTGTGTGTGTGTGTGTGTGTGTGTGTGTGTGTGTGTGTGTGTGTGTGTGTGTGTGTGTGTGTGTGTGTGTGGAGGGGGTTCTGTGTGTGTGTCACAGGAATTCTATGCCTGTGAGGGGTTGTTAGAATATCGGGGGCAGAGAGAGATATAGAATCTGTCAGGAGACATCAGTAGAGTTGGAGAATAGTCCTATTGCTGCTATTCTCTGTGTGCTGTAATGTCCACAGTTTGTGACACTGACAAATAGTGTGACTCTACATCTCACCACCAAGGGGATTTACAAATCAAATCAAATGGATCTATAAAGCCCTTTTTATGTCAGCATTCCTCCTGATCTCCAACAGTTAACATTAGGAGTGGACTGATTCCTCCTGATCTCCAACAGTTAACATTAGGAGTGGACTGATTCCTCCTGATCTCCAACAGTTAACATTAGGAGTGGACTGATTCCTCCTGATCTCCAACAGTTAACATTAGGAGTGGACTGATTCCTCCTGATCTCCAACAGTTAACATTAGGAGTGGACTGATTCCTCCTGATCTCCAACAGTTAACATTAGGAGTGGACTGATTCCTCCTGATCTCCAACAGTTAACATTAGAAGTGGACTGATTCCTCCTGATCTGCAACAGTTAACATTAGGAGTGGACTGATTCCTCCTGATCTCCAACAGTTAACATTAGGAGTGGACTGATTCCTCCTGATCTGCAACAGTTAACATTAGGAGTGGACTGATTCCTCCTGATCTCCAACAGTTAACATTAGGAGTGGACTGATTCCTCCTGATCTCCAACAGTTAACATTAGGAGTGGACTGATTCCTTCTGATCTCCAACAGTTAACATTAGGAGTGGACTGATTCCTCCTGATCTCCAACAGTTAACATTAGGAGTGGACTGATTCCTCCTGATCTGCAACAGTTAACATTAGGAGTGGACTGATTCCTCCTGATCTCCAACAGTTAACATTAGGAGTGGACTGATTCCTCCTGATCTGCAACAGTTAACATTAGGAGTGGACTGATTCCTCCTGATCTCCAACAGTTAACATTAGGAGTGGACTGATTCCTCCTGATCTCCAACAGTTAACATTAGGAGTGGACTGATTCCTCCTGATCTCCAACAGTTAACATTAGGAGTGGACTGATTCCTCCTGATCTGCAACAGTTAACATTAGAAGTGGACTGATTCCTCCTGATCTCCAACAGTTAACATTAGGAGTGGACTGATTCCTCCTGATCTGCAACAGTTAACATTAGGAGTGGACTGATTCCTCCTGATCTCCAACAGTTAACATTAGGAGTGGACTGATTCCTCCTGATCTCCAACAGTTAACATTAGGAGTGGACTGATTCCTCCTGATCTGCAACAGTTAACATTTGGAGTGGACTGATTCCTCCTGATCTCCAACAGTTAACATTAGGAGTGGACTGATTCCTCCTGATCTCCAACAGTTAACATTAGGAGTGGACTGATTCCTCCTGATCTCCAACAGTTAACATTAGGAGTGGACTGATTCCTCCTGATCTCCAACAGTTAACATTAGGAGTGGATTGATTCCTCCTGATCTCCAACAGTTAACATTAGGAGTGGATTGATTCCTCCTGATCTCCAACAGTTAACATTAGGAGTGGACTGATTCCTCCTGATCTCCAACAGTTAACATTAGGAGTGGACTGATTCCTCCTGATCTCCAACAGTTAACATTAGGAGTGGACTGATTCCTCCTGATCTCCAACAGTTAACATTAGGAGCGGACTGATTCCTCCTGATCTCCAACAGTTAACATTAGGAGTGGACTGATTCCTCCTGATCTCCAACAGTTAACATTAGGAGTGGACTGATTCCTCCTGATCTCCAACAGTTAACATTAGGAGTGGATTGATTCCTCCTGATCTCCAACAGTTAACATTAGGAGTGGATTTGAGAGAGAGAGAGAGAGAGAGAGAGAGAGAGAGAGAGAGAGAGAGAGAGAGAGAGAGAGAGAGAGAGAGAGAGAGAGAGAGAGAGAGAGAGAGAGAGAGAGAGAGAGAGAGAGAGAGAGAGAGAGAGAGAGAGAGAGAGAGAGAGAGAGAGAGAGAGAGAGAGAGAGAGAGAGAGAGAGAGAGAGAGAGAGAGAGAGAGAGAGAGAGAGAGAGAGAGAGAGAGAGAGAGAGAGAGAGAATGAGAATGAGAATACCGGCAGAATACCTGACCATTGTGACTGACCCGGCCGCCGTAGGCAGACATGGCTCTCAAGAGAAGACAGGCTATGTGCTCACTGCCCACAAAATGAGGTGGAAACTGAGCTGCACTTCCTAACCTCCTGCCCAATGTATGACCATATTAGAGAGACATATTTCCCTCAGATTACACAGATCCACAAAGAATTCGAAAACAAATCCAATTTTGAAAAACTCCCATATCTACTGGGTGAAATTCCACAGTGTGCCATCACAGCAGCAAGATTTGTGACCTGTTGCCACGAGAAAAGGGCAACCAGTGAAGAACACACACCATTGTAAATACAACCCATATTTATGCTTATTTATTTTATCTTGTGTCCTTTAACCATTTGTACATTGTTAAAACACTGTATATATATATAATATGACATTTGTAATGTCTTTACTGTTTTGAAACCTCTGTATGTGTAATGTTTACTGTTAATTTTTGTTGTTTTTCACTTTATATATTCACTTTGTATGTTGTCTACCTCACTTGCTTTGGCAATGTTAACACATGTTTCCCATGCCAATAAAGCCCTTGAATTGAATTGAATTGAATTGAGAGATAGAGATAGAGAGATGCCCGTCCCAGTGTCACACCAGCCCTACCAGATGTTCTGTTTCCACCTCGAGCCGAAACTCTGGACTCATCCAACTCAATCCAATGGATGACAGCACAGTATTATCTATTGTCCATCATTATGTATCTCCATTATGTTATAGTTACAGGTTATAGTTACAGTCATGTATCTCCATCATGTTATAGTTACAGTCATGTATCTCCATCATGTTATAGTTACAGTCATGTATCTCCATCATGTTATATTTACAGTCATGTATCTCCATCATGTTATAGTTACAGTCATGTATCTCCATCATGTTATATTTACAGGTTATATTTACAGGTTATATTTACAGTCATGTATCTCCATCATGTTATATTTACAGGTTATAGTTACAGTCATGTATCTCCATCATGTTATAGTTACAGTCATGTATCTCCATCATGTTATAGTTACAGTCATGTATCTCCATCATGTTATATTTACAGTCATGTATCTCCATCATGTTATAGTTACAGTCATGTATCTCCATCATGTTATATTTAAAGGTTATATTTACAGGTTATATTTACAGTCATGTATCTCCATCATGTTATATTTACAGGTTATAGTTACAGTCATGTATCTCCATCATGTTATAGTTACAGTCATATATCTCCATCATGTTATAGTTACAGTCATGTATCTCCATCATGTTATATTTACAGTCATGTATCTCCATCATGTTATAGTTACAGTCATATATCTCCATCATGTTATAGTTACAGTCATGTATCTCCATCATGATATATTTACAGTCATGTATCTCCATCATGTTATAGGTACAGTCATGTATCTCCATCATGTTATATTTACAGTCATGTATCTCCATCATGTTATAGTTACAGTCATGTATCTCCATCATGTTATAGTTACAGTCATGTATCTCCATCATGTTATATTTACAGGTTATAGTTACAGTCATGTATCTCCATCATGTTATAGTTACAGTCATGTATCTCCATCATGTTATAGTTACAGTCATGTATCTCCATCATGTTATATTTACAGGTTATAGTTACAGTCATGTATCTCCATCATGTTATAGTTACAGTCATGTATCTCCATCATGTTATAGTTACAGTCATGTATCTCCATCATGTTATATTTATAGGTTATAGTTACAGTCATGTATCTCCATCATGTTATAGTTACAGTCATGTATCTCCATCATGTTATAGTTAGTCATGTATCTCCATCATGTTATAGTTACAGGTTATAGTTATAGTCATATATCTCCATCATGTTATAGTTACAGTCATGTATCTCTATCATGTTATAGTTACAGTCATATATCTCCATCATGTTATATTTACAGGTTATAGTTACAGTCATATATCTCCATCATGTTATAGTTACAGTCATGTATCTCCATCATGTTATATTTACAGTTATGTATCTCCATCATGTTATATTTACAGTCATATATCTCCATCATGTTATAGTTACAGGTTATAGTTACAGTCATGTATCTCCATCATGTTATAGTTACAGGTTATAGTTACAGTCATGTATCTCCATCATGTTATATTTACAGTCATGTATCTCCATCATGTTATAGTTACAGTCATGTATCTCCATCATGTTATAGTTAGTCATGTATCTCCATCATGTTATAGTTACAGTCATATATCTCCATCATGTTATAGTTACAGTCATGTATCTCCATCATGTTATATTTACAGTCATGTATCTCCATCATGTTATAGTTACAGTCATATATCTCCATCATGTTATAGTTACAGTCATGTATCTCCATCATGTTATATTTACAGGTTATATTTACAGTCATGTATCTCCATCATGTTATATTTACAGGTTATAGTTACAGTCATATATCTCCATCATGTTATATTTACAGGTTATAGTTACAGTCATGTATCTCCATCATGTTATATTTATAGGTTATAGTTACAGTCATGTATCTCCATCATGTTATAGTTACAGTCATGTATCTCTATCATGTTATAGTTACAGTCATGTATCTCCATCATGTTATAGTTACAGTCATGTATCTCCATCATGTTATATTTACAGTCATATATCTCCATCATGTTATATTTACAGTCATGTATCTCCATCATGTTTTAGTTACAGTCATGTATCTCCATCATGTTATATTTACAGTCATATATCTCCATCATGTTATAGTTACAGTCATGTATCTCCATCATGTTATAGTTACAGTCATATATCTCCATCATGTTATATTTACAGGTTATAGTTACAGTCATGTATCTCCATCATGTTATAGTTACAGTCATATATCTCCATCATGTTATAGTTACAGTCATGTATCTCCATCATGTTATAGTTACAGTCATGTATCTCTATCATGTTATAGTTACAGCTTATAGTTACAGTCATATTTCTCCATCATGTTATAGTTACAGTCATGTATCTCCATCATGTTATAGTTACAGTCATGTATCTCCATCATGTTATAGTTACAGTCATGTATCTCCGTCATGTTATAGTTACAGTCATGTATCTCCATCATGTTATATTTACAGGTTATAGTTACAGTCATATATCTCCATCATGTTATATTTACAGGTTATAGTTACAGTCATGTATCTCCATCATGTTATATTTATAGGTTATAGTTACAGTCATGTATCTCCATCATGTTATAGTTACAGTCATGTATCTCCATCATGTTATAGTTACAGTCATGTATCTCCATCATGTTATAGTTACAGTCATGTATCTCCATCATGTTATAGTTACAGTCATGTATCTCCATCATGTTATAGTTACAGTCATGTATCTCCATCATGTTATATTTACAGTCATGTATCTCCATCATGTTATAGTTACAGTCATGTATCTCCATCATGTTATATTTACAGTCATATTTCTCCATCATGTTATAGTTACAGTCATGTATCTCCATCATGTTATAGTTACAGTCATGCATC
This sequence comes from Oncorhynchus clarkii lewisi, assembly GCF_045791955.1. Classification (NCBI taxonomy): domain Eukaryota; kingdom Metazoa; phylum Chordata; class Actinopteri; order Salmoniformes; family Salmonidae; genus Oncorhynchus; species Oncorhynchus clarkii. Next base: position 4,124,518 of record NC_092167.1, read on the forward strand.
TCCATCATGTTATAGTTACAGTCATGTATCTCCATCATGTTATAGTTACAGTCATGTATCTCCATCATGTTATAGTTACAGTCATGTATCTCCATCTTGTTATAGTTACAGTCATGTATCTCCATCATGTTATAGTTACAGACATGTATCTCCATCATGTTATAGTTACAGTCATGTATCTCCATCATGTTATATTTACAGGTTATAGTTACAGTCATATATCTCCATCATGTTATATTTACAGGTTATAGTTACAGTCATGTATCTCCATCATGTTATAGTTACAGTCATATATCTCCATCATGTTATAGTTACAGTCATGTATCTCCATCATGTTATAGTTACAGACATGTATCTCCATCATGTTATAGTTACAGTCATGTATCTCCATCATGTTATATTTACAGGTTATAGTTACAGTCATGTATCTCCATCATGTTATATTTACAGGTTATAGTTACAGTCATATATCTCCATCATGTTATATTTACAGGTTATAGTTACAGTCATATATCTCCATCATGTTATATTTACAGGTTATAGTTACAGTCATGTATCTCCATCATGTTATAGTTACAGTCATATATCTCCATCATGTTATAGTTACAGTCATGTATCTCCATCATGTTATAGTTACAGGTTATAGTTACAGTCATATATCTCCATCATGTTATAGTTACAGTCATGTATCTCCATCATGTTATAGTTACAGTCATGTATCTCTATCATGTTATAGTTACAGGTTATAGTTACAGTCATATATCTCCGTCATGTTATAGTTACAGTCATGTATCTCTATCATGTTATAGTTACAGTCATGTATCTCCATGTTATAGTTACAGGTTATAGTTACAGTCATGTATCTCCATCATGTTATAGTTACAGTCATGTATCTCCATCATGTTGTAGTTACAGTCATGTATCTCCATCATGTTATAGTTACAGGTTATTGTTACAGTCATGTATCTCCATCATGTTATAGTTACAGGTTACAGTTACAGTCATGTATCTCCATCATGTTATATTTACAGTCATGTATCTCCATCATGTTATATTTACAGTCATGTATCTCCATCATGTTATAGTTACAGGTTATAGTTACAGGTTATAGTTACAGTCATGTATCTCCATCATGTTATAGTTACAGTCATGTATCTCCATCATGTTATATTTACAGTCATGTATCTCCATCATGTTATAGTTACAGTCATATATCTCCATCATGTTATAGTTACAGTCATGTATCTCCATCATGTTATATTTACAGTCATGTATCTCCATCATGTTATAGTTACAGTCATGTATCTCCATCATGTTATAGTTACAGTCATATTTCTCCATCATGTTATATTTACAGTCATATATCTCCATCATGTTATAGTTACAGTCATGTATCTCCATCATGTTATATTTACAGTCATGTATCTCCATCATGTTATAGTTACAGTCATATATCTCCATCATGTTATAGTTACAGTCATATATCTCCATCATGTTATATTTACAGTCATGTATCTCCATCATGTTATAGTTACAGTCATATATCTCCATCATGTTATATTTACAGGTTATAGTTACAGTCATGTATCTCCATCATGTTATATTTACAGTCATGTATCTCCATCATGTTATAGTTACAGTCATGTATCTCCATCATGTTGTAGTTACAGTCATATATCTCCATCATGTTATATTTACAGGTTATAGTTACAGTCATGTATCTCCATCATGTTATAGTTACAGACATGTATCTCCATCATGTTGTAGTTACAGTCATGTATCTCCATCATGTTATATTTACAGGTTATAGTTACAGTCATGTATCTCCATCATGTTATAGTTACAGTCATGTATCTCCATCATGTTATAGTTACAGTCATATATCTCCATCATGTTATATTTACAGGTTATAGTTACAGTCATGTATCTCCATCATGTTATATTTACAGTCATGTATCTCCATCATGTTATAGTTACAGTCATGTATCTCCATCATGTTGTAGTTACAGTCATATATCTCCATCATGTTATATTTACAGGTTATAGTTACAGTCATGTATCTCCATCATGTTATAGTTACAGACATGTATCTCCATCATGTTGTAGTTACAGTCATGTATCTCCATCATGTTATATTTACAGGTTATAGTTACAGTCATGTATCTCCATCATGTTATAGTTACAGTCATGTATCTCCATCATGTTATATTTACAGGTTGTAGTTACAGTCATGTATCTCCATCATGTTATATTTACAGGTTATAGTTACAGTCATGTATCTCCATCATGTTATATTTACAGGTTATATTTACAGTCATATATCTCCATCATGTTATAGTTACAGTCATGTATCTCCATCATGTTATATTTACAGTCATGTATCTCCATCATGTTTTAGTTACAGTCATGTATCTCCATGTTATATTTACAGTCATATATCTCCATCATGTTATAGTTACAGTCATGTATCTCCATCATGTTATAGTTACAGTCATATATCTCCATCATGTTATATTTACAGGTTATAGTTACAGTCATGTATCTCCATCATGTTATAGTTACAGTCATATATCTCCATCATGTTATAGTTACAGTCATGTATCTCTATCATGTTATAGTTACAGGTTATAGTTACAGTCATGTATCTCCATCATGTTATAGTTACAGTCATGTATCTCTATCATGTTGTAGTTACAGTCATGTATCTCCATCATGTTATAGTTACAGGTTATAGTTACAGTCATGTATCTCCATCATGTTATAGTTACAGTCATATATCTCCATCATGTTATAGTTACAGTCATGTATCTCCATCATGTTATAGTTACAGTCATATATCTCCATCATGTTATAGTTACAGTCATGTATTTCCATCATGTTATATTTACAGTCATATATCTCCATCATGTTATAGTTACAGTCATGTATCTCCATCATGTTATAGTTACAGTCATGTATCTCCATCATGTTATATTTACAGGTTATAGTTACAGTCATATATCTCCATCATGTTATAGTTACAGTCATGTATCTCCATCATGTTATAGTTACAGTCATGTATCTCCATCATGTTATATTTACAGTCATGTATCTCCATCATGTTATAGTTACAGTCATATTTCTCCATCATGTTATAGTTACAGGTTATAGTTACAGTCATGTATCTCCATCATGTTATAGTTACAGGTTATAGTTACAGTCATGTATCTCCATCATGTTATATTTACAGTCATGTATCTCCATCATGTTATAGTTACAGTCATGTATCTCCATCATGTTATAGTTACAGTCATGTATCTCCATCATGTTATAGTTACAGTCATATATCTCCATCATGTTATAGTTACAGTCATGTATCTCCATCATGTTATATTTACAGTCATGTATCTCCATCATGTTATAGTTACAGTCATATATCTCCATCATGTTATAGTTACAGTCATGTATCTCCATCATGTTATATTTACAGACATGTATCTCCATCATGTTGTAGTTACAGTCATGTATCTCCATCATGTTATATTTACAGGTTATAGTTACAGTCATGTATCTCCATCATGTTATAGTTACAGTCATGTATCTCCATCATGTTGTAGTTACAGTCATGCATCTCCATCATGTTGTAGTTACAGTCATGTATCTCCATCATGTTGTAGTTACAGTCATGTATCTCCATCATGTTATATTTACAGGTTATAGTTACAGTCATGTATCTCCATCATGTTATAGTTACAGACATGTATCTCCATCATGTTGTAGTTACAGTCATGTATCTCCATCATGTTATATTTACAGGTTATAGTTACAGTCATGTATCTCCATCATGTTATAGTTACAGTCATGTATCTCCATCATGTTATAGTTACAGTCATGTATCTCCATCATGTTATAGTTACAGTCATGTATCTCCATCATGTTATAGTTACAGTCATGTATCTCCATCATGTTATATTTACAGTCATGTATCTCCATCATGTTTTAGTTACAGTCATGTATCTCCATCATGTTATATTTACAGTCATATATCTCCATCATGTTATAGTTACAGTCATGTATCTCCATCATGTTATAGTTACAGTCATATATCTCCATCATGTTATATTTACAGGTTATAGTTACAGTCATGTATCTCCATCATGTTATAGTTACAGTCATATATCTCCATCATGTTATAGTTACAGTCATGTATCTCCATCATGTTATAGTTACAGTCATATATCTCCATCATGTTATATTTACAGGTTATAGTTACAGTCATGTATCTCCATCATGTTATAGTTACAGTCATATATCTCCATCATGTTATAGTTACAGTCATGTATCTCCATCATGTTATAGTTACAGTCATGTATCTCTATCATGTTATAGTTACAGGTTATAGTTACAGTCATGTATCTCCATCATGTTATAGTTACAGTCATATATCTCCATCATGTTATAGTTACAGTCATGTATTTCCATCATGTTATATTTACAGTCATATATCTCCATCATGTTATAGTTACAGTCATGTATCTCCATCATGTTATAGTTACAGTCATGTATCTCCATCATGTTATAGTTACAGTCATGTATCTCCATCATGTTATAGTTACAGTCATGTATCTCCATCATGTTATAGTTACAGTCATGTATCTCCATCATGTTATAGTTACAGTCATGTATCTCCATCATGTTATAGTTACAGTCATGTATCTCCATCATGTTATAGTTACAGTCATGTATCTCCATCTAATTTGACTGAAGGTGATGATGCTGTTGACCGTCATCTTGACTTAGCAGAGGCACCAAACACATATACACATGCATTAATTTACTGACTTTATGTGATGCCACTGAGGTGGTCGTTGTTAGCGACCGTAGTTACTGGAGAAGCTTGTGGTTGACTATTCAACAGACAAATGAGGATATGATGATGATGATGATGATGCCGTGCTGCTCACCTGTTCAGGTCTGAGTCCAGGCGGTACCCAGGCGTATTCCTCAAGGGCACAACCTGAGTCATCGTCTGACGTAGAGCTCCTCTGGAAGCCCAGTGTCAGTTTCCCCAGCTTCCCCCCCGTCCGCTGCTCCATATCCAGGCCCCGGACACCCCCCGTCCGCTGCTCCATATCCAGGCCCCGGACACCCCCCGTCCGCTGCTCCATATCCAGGCCCCGGACACCCCCCGTCCGCTGCTCCATATCCAGGCCCCGGACACCCCCCGTCCGCTGCTCCATATCCAGGCCCTGGACACCCCCCGTCCGCTGCTCCATATCCAGGCCCCGGACACCCACCGGCCGCTCCAGGTTCATCACACGCGGGCGCTGCCCGAGGGAGACAGAAAAGGAGACGAAGTGTTATCAAATGCCCCCAAATTCAACGTTTAGAATAATTCCTCATTCAGTCAGTGGTTTTTCAGACTTTATATATCGGGAGGGACATCTCTATATCAAACGTTGTTGTCTGTTTCTGCTTTCCTGAAAACACTGGTCTGCTCTCGTATAGAAACAGAGCGGCAGGTAGCCTAGATCCTAGTGGTTAGAGCATTGGGCCAGTAACTGAAAGGTTCCTGGACCGAGCTGGCAAGGTAAAAATCTGTCATTCTGCCCCTGAACAAGGCAGTTAACCCACTGTTCCCCGGTAGGCCGTCATTGTAAATAAGAATCTGTTCTTAACTGACTTGCCTAGCTAAAGAAACAACAGTATCTGAATGGCAGAATGTAGTTACAGTAGATGACAGGTTGTAGTGTGCCTATATCATGTACAGTGTGCCAATATAATCCTAGAGTTGAATCCCTACATGAAGTACCACTGTAACAGATACCTCCAACTCAGCATCGCTGCTGGAAGGCCTGGGTCTAACAGTGAGCTGGATGGATGCTCACAGCCCTCACTGTAGAGTTAAGACTGTGCAGTATATTAGACAGGTTAGTGGAGTACAGACTGACTGTTAAATGGATCTGGTCTTATAATCATGATTAAATCCCCTGACATCACATGACACTGAACTGTACATTGAGTCAGAGACCTTTTGTACAGGGCACATCCAAAGCTGTGCGTGTGTAAAAAATGTATTTAATACCTAGTGTGTGGCTTACAAGGACAGGACAGGGACAAGGACAGGACGCTTGTGGGACTGACACAGAGCGGTACATTCAGAGACCTGTTGTACTGGTCACAATCACAGTGAAACACTGCTGGTTCATAGGTTGAGGTTGTATTGGGCACAGGGGGCCGGTGTCCATGACGACACCACAGTACACACCGTAGGAGGACATGATATCTCCTCATATAACACGGCTTTGTGTCTGTGATTGTCTAAGGCACACACATCACTATTTCACAGAATCTCAGCCATTTTAGGTTCCTTTCAAAGCCTTTTAAAGGACCTGATAAGGAGGAGGTGTCGGGTTACATCAAGAGATGTTTATCACTTCAGTCTCTCTTCTCTCTTATCTCTGTGTTCACCTACTTCAGAGCCCTCCCTCTACCCGCGTCGCAAATGGCACCCTATTCCCTATATAGTGCACTACTTTTGACCAGAGCTCTAAGGGAGCTAGCTCTATGTGTCCTGGTCTAAAGTAGTGCACTAAATAGGGAATAGGGTGCCATTTGGGATGCACTAAATAGGGAATAGTGTGCCATTTGGGATGCACTAAATAGGGAATAGTGTGCCATTTGGGATGTACCACTCTGTCGCTGTCAGATAACCTGGTTTAAGTCTTGGAGGTGTTAAAAACCCCACTTGTGTTTTGTTTGAGCTCCTTTGACGTGCAAATGAAGACCAGAATAGCCTGAGAAGAGCACCCTTGTTTGGGGAGAAAGTTTGAATTTCACAGACGCCCTCTAAACTTAATGGAAGTTCACTCTTGAGTCACAAGGAGGGACCTTCTTCTGAAAGATTAGGTATGTCACAAGGACTGTCACAAGAGAGACCAAATGTCCCGAGAGTCTGAGTATGTAGGTCTAATACCTTTCTGTCTAATCATTTAAATAAAAAAGTTCAACAAAAACATGTCAGTAACCTGCTAGCTGTGGAAAATATATGTAAACTAATGTCAGCTAATGTATTCTGAGATATAATTTGAATGCCTTCACATGAGTTAATCACAGTCTAATGCCCATTCAAACAGAGATGGTAATTGTGACTCAGCCAGTCAACATCACTGTGGAGAAATGAATGGGGAAACGTTTGTTTGGATTTGAATACAGTTACAACAAGCCCTGCAGCTTCTAACCAACAAATACAAAAAGGCTCATAAAAGGCTGTGGAACTGGAACTGAGCTCATTTCACACACACAACACAACGTAGTGGCTCTGCCAGCTTTTTACCAAGTAGGACCACATGAAGACATCACTCATTACTTCTTCTAATCTAACAGAACCCCAGGTCTCTGTGGTATGAGTAGTACTCAGTGTTGACAGCACACATATATATATTTTTAATTTAACTAGGCAAGTCAGTTTAGAGCAAATTCTTATTTACAATGACAGCCTACCAGGGAACAGTGGGTTAACTGCCTTGTTGAGGGGCAGAACAACAGATTTGACCTTGTCACCTCAGGGATTTGATCCGGCAACCTTTTGGTTACTGGCCCAACACTCTAACCACTAGACTACCTGCCGCCCCGATATAACCTATAATTAAATAACTGTATGTTTTATATGGACTTCTATGGTTGCCAGATTCTATTGACTCTTTCCCGCACAATCAGAGCCAATATCCTGCTCAATCCACTAAAAAGTAGCCCAATTTTAGATACACTTTCTTGCTACAGTAGGTGCTCAATGCCTTTCCTTGCGTGAGGTAAAACACTTTCCCTAAGTGCCCTTGAGACATTATCCAACGGCCAAGCAACCGAGTCACGAGATGGACGGAGAGATAGAGAGCCATTTGCTAAAGGCGTGTCATTACAATAATTGTCTAGGTCATGTCCTCAAGAGAAAACTGTGATGGATTTCTGGGAATAGCCTGCTAGCGCAGTGTCTAGACGTGAAATATGTTGTCCTCAAAACAGTTAATTACAAGGGATAAAAATAACACACTTTGTGTAGCCCAGTTCTGACCACACCAAGAGAAGAGTTCCCTGTGAAAGAATCTAAGAAATTATCCTGTGAATGTATTGCTAACCCCCATCCTCTTTACCCCAACCTCTGCTTTTAGAAAGTCAAGTAAGGAAAGTCAGAGAAAATCCCCAGCAGATTCCTGAGCCAACATACACAGGTACTCACATTACACCTTGTCACCCGCTGGCAATAACACAATGTGTGTCTTTAACATAAACAAAAACAAAACGTCTAACTTACTACCCTGCTCTGCTCCTTTAAACCCAGAGAGAGCCGACCGGAGGGAAAGAGAAACATTTGTTTAAAAAAAAAAGGCATTTAAAAAGTCCCAACATCGGCACTATGTAAACACCCTCCAGGTGGAGGCCATGTTGTTCCTATACTGACACATACTAAAGGCCTCTGAGTGGCCCAGTGGTCTGAGGCACTGCATCTCAGTGCTAGAGGTGTCACTACAGACCCTGGTTCGATTCCAGCCTGTATCACAACCGGCTGTGATTGGGAGTCCCATAGGGCGGTGCACAATTTGGCCCAGCATTGTCTGGATTAGGGTTTGGCTGGAGGTCGGCCGTCATTGTAAATAATAATTTGTTCTTAACTGACTTGCCTAGTTAAATAAAGATAAAAATTAAACATGGCAATTTAAATGTAACAAGTAACCTAAGCAACAGTAGGTACAAGGACTATGAAATTGTTCTCCAAATATAAAGTATTGGTACTTACGAGAACAGAAAATATGAGTGTAAGATTCATTACACAGTCATCTCCATTTTAAGTTGGTTGTTTTGTTTTGCTTATTCTTTGGGGTTTTGAGTTCAATATTATGTTACGTAATGACTAGGCAAATCATATGTTATTTATCTAATGCAAATTATTACATTCGTTTAAAAATGAATGCCTATAACAGATTTCATATGGCAATTTCCTGGAATATCAAATACAGTGTACGGAGATGTTGTTGTTATTACTACCAAATACACATATACAGCTCTAGTGATTTACACTGAAGAATATGATGAATCCCTACATATAGGCAGAATAAAATAGAAACACAATCATGTTGTTGTTATTACTACCAAATAGCATATACAGCCCTAGTGATTTACACAGAAGAATATGATGAATCCCTACATATAGGCAGAATACAATAGAAACAACAATCAGAGCAGATAGTGAAGACAGTCAAGCAGACAAGAGTCACTGACTCCTACAGATGTAGGATCTTAATATAATCAGACATATGTAGGAGTTTCTCTTACCATAACCCTATAGAGAGGAGTATATCTAACCCTAACCCTATGTAGTATGTAGCTAGATCATTAGGGTTGGAGAGGGGACTCTAAAGGCAGAGGTCGTCCCTCACAGCCTGTCCTGATGAACTGATGAAGACTGTTATTCCAGGGCCAGATAGGTGTCAGGGCCAGATAGGTGTCAGGGCCAGATAGGGTGTCAGGGCCAGATAGGTGTTAGGGCCAGATGGGTGTCAGGGCCAGATAGCTGTCAGGGCCAGATAGGTGTTAGGGCCAGGGATAGGGGGGCACAGGGGGACTAACACGGTTTGACTGAGACCACCTGCACACACACATCCTGCCTCGCTGTTGATACATATACTGCCAGCTGACAACACTGACAGAGGGAGCGGGCAGGGAGGAGAGAGAGAGACACACACCGATATAGAGCCTAATCTGGGAGGAGGAGAGAGAGAGACACACACCGATATAGAGCCTCATCTGGGAGGAGGAGAGAGGGAGACACACACCGATATAGAGCCTCATCTGGGAAGAGAGAGACACACTGAAATAGAGCCTACTCTGGGAGGAGGAGAGAGAGAGACACACACCGATATAGAGCCTCATCTGGGAGGAGTAGCGAGTGACACACACCGATATAGAGCCTAATCTGGGAGGAGAGAGAGACACACACCGATATAGAGCCTCATCTGGGAGGAGGAGAGAGAGACACACACCGATATAGAGCCTAATCTGGGAGGAGAGAGAGACACACACAGATATAGAGCCTAATCTGGGAGGAGAGAGAGACACACACCGATATAGAGCCTCATCTGGGAGGAGGAGAGAGAGACACACACTGATATAGAGCCTAATCTGGGAGGAGGAGAGAGAGAGACACACACCGATATAGAGCCTCATCTGGGAGGAGGAGAGAGAGAGACACACACCGATATAGAGCCTAATCTGGGAGGAGGAGAGAGAGAGACACACACCGATATAGAGCCCCATCTGGGAGGAGGAGAGAGAGACACACACTGATATAGAGCCTCATCTGGGAGGAGGAAAGAGAGACACACTGATATAGAGCCTCATCTGGGAGGAGAGAGAGACACACACTGATATAGAGCCTAATCTGGGAGGAGGAGAGAGACACACACTGATATAGAGCCCCACTTGGGAGGAGAGAGAGAGACACACACTGATATAGAGCCTAATCTGGGAGGAGGAGAGAGACACACACTGATATAGAGCCTAATCTGGGAGGAGAGAGAGAGACACACACTGATATAGAGCCTCATCTGGGAGGAGGAGAGAGGGAGACACACCGATATAGAGCCTCATCTGGGAGGAGAGAGAGACACACACTGATATAGAGCCCCATCTGTCTCACCTCCCCTCTGTTGACGTCAAACAACCACTCACACGCATCACGTTCCACATACTTCTGAACTAAGCCTAACCATTCTGTCTGTCAACATATCGTTCATCCGTTCACAGCAGTTAGCTCCACCCATAACAAACCTGAATCTACCCAATAATTATAACTCTACATTCACAGAGCTTCCACTCCCTCTACATTGTAATGGTTTTAAATCAGTTTCCAAAAAGTATGAATTGCTCTCTGTTGCATCTGAAGGAGCCCAAGGCAGAACTCTTACCTCTATGAAAAGCATTGGTCCTCTCCTCTCTTCCCAAATCCCTCAGTCACAAGACGACTCTCCCAGCCTCCGCCACAGCGCTAGAGGTCCGGCTGCATGCCCACAACACTACTCCCACAGAGTCTAATCTATCCACAGGGTCCTCCAATTTCCTCCAACGTTGGTCTATCCAAGCTGTCTCAGTGTTAGACCAAGGATAATCAATTAGTCTAGTTCCAAAATGCAAAGGTTTGAATCACAAAGCACATATACACATGGAGGTGATGTCTCTGTCTCCAGTGTCTGAGTGAGTGTGTGTGTGAGCTGCACTCACCCTGCTCTGGCACTCAGGCCAGCCCCTCCCCCTCATCCCGCCCCCTCCACCCCCCCTCCTCCTCATCTCCCTCCTACTTATCCCCCTCCTTCCTCCCCCTCCCTCGTCCTCCGCCCACCCTCTCTCCAGCCCTCCCACTGCACTTCAAATACACTTCAAGAATCAACAGCCACAGCCAAGCTCCCCACCGTTCCCCTCAACCCTCTCCGCTGACCGTTCCCCTCACCCCCTCCTCCTTTCCCCTCACCCCTCACCCCTCTTCCCTCCCATCCCCTCACCTTCCTTCTCTCTAACATCCCTCTGACCAGATGACTGTCCACAACATTTCCACACACTGACCGACGTTCCAATCACTGCACAGCCGTACACGTTCTCATTCTCAAGTGGGCAACAACTTACAGACACAAACGCTCTGCCTCTCTCTAACTCTCTCCCCCCCTCTCTCTCTCTCTCTCTCTCTCTCTCTCTCTCTCTCTCGCTCTGCCTCTCTCTAACTCTCTCCCCCCCTTCTCCCTCTCCCTCTCCCTCTCCCTCTCCCTCTCCAAACCTCTGCTATCATCAAGTGGTTTCTCCTCACCAGAGAAGAGAACAGATCCAGGGTTATGTCAGAGGCTCTCTGTAGAGAAAACATCTGTGGTTCAATCTGTTCCACCGTTTGTCTGATTTACTAGTGTTCCAGCTTTAAACCTCAAGTCCACAGAACAATAACCATTATGTGAAACAATCAAATATGGTTTAATTATTGCTTCCAGCTAAATAAATAGATGACCTCAGAATTATTGCAGGAAGCAAGCTGAGTGTTTTGGAAGTGTCTTCAAATCAAATTGTATTGGTGTTTATGTGAGTGTAGCGAAATGCTTGTGTTTCTAGTTCCGACCTTGCAGTAATAACCAACAGGTAATCTAACAATTTCACGCAACTACCTTTTACACACAAGTGCAAAGGAATTAATAAGAATATGTACATCGGCCATGAGCGATGGCCGAACGGCATAGGCAAGATGCAGTAGATGGTGTAGAGTACAGTATATACATATATACATATGTGATGAGTAATGTAGGGTATGTAAACATTATATAAAGTCGCATTGTGTAAAGTGACTAGTGATACATTTATTAAATCCATTTATTTTTATTTTTAAAGTGGCTAGTGACACGTAAACAGTGATACAAACTGTAGCCATCTCCTACTGTAGCCATCTCCTATCTGCGTCACATCTTTGTATATTTGACCTTTATCTATATTTTATCTTCTATCTTCTATCTTTTATCAGCATATGAAATATTCCCATGACGTTTTCTGCAGAGGCTGAGATGGTGAGAGTCCTCATCTATTCCTATGGATGTCACCACATACAACCCCAAACTGAGCTCCCCTACTCCCAGCCTGAATGAGTGTCACTGAGGAGTCACCTCTCATCTCAAATGATCCCAGAACAGTTCACATCAGCAGTGAACTCCCAACAGGCAGCCTAGGGGTTAAGCACATTGGGCCAGTTACCGAAAGGTCGCTGGTTTGAATCCCCAATCAACTAGGAGAAAAATCAGTTGATGTGTGCTTGAGCAATTCACTTAATCTCAGTTGCTCTGGATACGAGCTTCTGCTAAATGATACACATGTATCACGCACATGTTCCAGAACCTCAACGCAATTCCATATAGGACAGAACGTTGTTTACTGGTCGGAGATCAACATTTTGAACGTCCATAAACAAGCGAGAGACGTTTCCTTGCTTTATTTGCACCAGGTCTTCACCATTGCTCATCATGAGGGGTTGATGGCTTCATTAAAGAGCTGAATGACAAATGTGTTTCCATCTTTGTGCCTGGGACAAAGGACCCTCCCTCAGGACGCCCTGCCACTGTCTATGGAGAATGGAGCAAAACAGTTTGTCACATGCCAAATTACCAGGTACACATGAGGAATAACTATGATTTAGGATTTGTGAGGGAGGGAGGGAGGGAGGGAGGGAGGGACGGAAAGAGAGAAAAGGAGAGAGATACAGAGACAGTGAGAGAGAGAGCAAAGAGCAATTCTGGCATACCTTTCAGAGAGAGGCGAACAGACTCTCCAGGTTTCCAGGGTCTTGGCACAGCAAACTAAAAGCCACTTTAACTTAGCTCAGAGAATACCATGCTTTGAGTGGAAGATATTTATCTGGATCAACATGTAAAACTCCTGGTGGAAACGTTAAAGTTTAGGCAGGTAAGAAAACAAATCCTAGTTTGACCAACATATCAAAATGGCCGAAGAGTCACTTTTCGGACCAAAACACCAACAAAAAAGCCCCAAAGCCACTTTTCCTCTCACAATATAGACAATGACAGGGTCACAAAATGCCTGAAGATTTAAAAAATACTCCCAGGAATAGAGGCTCTTTCTTTCAGACAATAGAGGAGATATTATCCATTCAGAAGTAGGCTGGGCTTGTGGCCAGAAGCCACCGTGGGGTCGTTCAGAGAAAGCCCTTCAGAAACAGAAGAGGCAGTTGACCTTGTCATCTGCTCTGCTTCCTGGGACAGGGTGTGTGTGCATGTTCACCATCCCAGCCTTTCCTGCTTCCTCCAGTCCAGAATAGCAGAACCGTCTGTCCCAATCCACACTGTGAAACAGTGAAGAACCAAATATACCTCAGTGCTTTCTTAGTCAAGAGGAGGAAGTAATGTAGCGAAACACCTAGGGTGTATTTCCTGCCAGTTTCCTTCCTTCCCATTGTAAACCCCATTGACCTTCCCCTGGGTGGCCATTGTGGGGATAATGGTGATATTTCAACGACGTGCCAGGCCATCGGACATGCTCTGAGTGAATGATGCCTTGGCTGGTATTCAGATGTCCGCAGCCTTTCGAGTCAATGTAACTAATGAAGGGTTTATGCAGTAACCTTTGGCACTGTCACACACACCACTGACACACACAAACACACACTCCCGCTGTCATCCAATCGACCCATCTGCCTATTGCCTCGCTCCATTCACAACCCAGTCTAACTTCTAACCTGTCAGGGCTATGATCAGTAAACCTGAGACCCAGTCAGATTCCAAACTAATATACCTACAGACCCAAAACAGAAAGCTGTGTCCCTCAACCCCCCTAGACTAAACAGAAAGCTGTGTCCCTCAACCCCCCTAGACTAAACAGAAAACTGTGTCTCTCAACTCCCCTAGACAAAACAGAACGCTGTGTCCCTCAACTCCCCTAGACTAAACAGAAAGCTGTGTCTCTCGACTCCCCTAGACTAAACAGAAAGCTGTGTCCCTCAACCCCCCTAGACAAAACAGAAAGCTGTGTCTCTCGACTCCCCTAGACTAAACAGAAAGCTGTGTCCCTCAACTCCCCTAGACTAAACAGAAAGCTGTGTCCCTCAACCCCCCTAGACTAAACAGAAAGCTGTGTCTCTCGACTCCCCTAGACTAAACAGAAAGCTGTGTCCCTCAACCCCCCTAGACTAAACAGAAAGCTGTGTCTCTCGACTCCCCTAGACTAAACAGAAATCTGTGTCCCTCAACTCCCCTAGACTAAACAGAAAGCTGTGTCCCTCAACCCCCCTAGACTAAACAGAAAGCTGTGTCCCTCAACTCCCCTAGACTAAACAGAAAGCTGTGTCCCTCAACCCCCCTAGACTAAACAGAAAGCTGTGTCTCTCGACTCCCCTAGACTAAACAGAAAGCTGTGTCCCTCAACTCCCCTAGACTAAACAGAAAGCTGTGTCCCTCAACCCCCCTAGACTAAACAGAAAGCTGTGTCCCTCAACTCCCCTAGACAAAACAGAAAGCTGTTTCTCTCGACCCCTAGACAAAACAGAAAGCTTTGGCCCTCAACTCCCCTAGACAAAACAGAAAGCTGTGTCTCTCGACCCCTAGACTAAACAGAAAGCTGAGTCTCTCGACCCCTAGACTAAACAGAAAGCTGTGTCTCTCGACCCCACTAGACTAAACAGAAAGCTGTGTTCCTCAACTCCCCTAGACTAAACAGAAAGCTGTGTTCCTCGACTCCCCTAGACTAAACAGAAAGCTGTGCTCCTCAACTCCCCTAGACAAAACAGCAAGCTGTGTCTCTCGACCCCCTTAGACAAAACAGAAAGCTGTGTCTCTCGACCCCCCTAGACAAAACAGAAAGCTGTGTTCCTCGACTCCCCTAGATTAAACAGAAAGCTGTGTTCCTCGACTCCCCTAGATTAAACAGAAAGCTGTGTTCCTCGACTCCCCTAGATTAAACAGAAAGCTGTGTCTCTCGACCCCCCTAGACAAAACAGCAAGCTGTGTTCCTCGACTCCCCTAGACTAAACAGAAAGCTGTGTCTCTCGACCCCTAGACAAAACAGAAAGCAGTGTCCATTGACTCCCCTAGATTAAACAGAAAGCTGTTTCTCTCGACTCCCCTAGACAAAACAGAAAGCTGTGTCTCTCGACCCCCCTAGACAAAACAGAAAGCTGTGTCTCTCGACCCCTAGACTAAACAGAAAGCTGTGTCTCTCGACCCCACTAGACTAAACAGAAAGCTGTGTTCCTCAACTCCCCTAGACTAAACAGAAAGCTGTGTTCCTCGACTCCCCTAGACTAAACAGAAAGATGTGTTCCTCAACTCCCCTAGACAAAACAGCAAGCTGTGTTCCTCGACTCCCCTAGACTAAACAGAAAGCTGTGTCTCTCGACTCCCCTAGACTAAACAGAAAGCTGTTTCTCTCGACTCCCCTAGACAAAACAGAAAGCTGTGTCCCTCGACCCCCCTAGACTAAACAGAAAGCTGTGTCCCTCGACCCCCTAAGACTAAACAGAAAGCTGTGTCCATTGACTCCCTTAGACAAAACAGAAAGCTGTGTCCATTGACTCCCCTAGACTAAACAGAAAGCTGTGTTCCTCAACTCCCCTAGACTAAACAGAAAGCTGTGTCTCTCGACTCCCCTAGACAAAACAGAAAGCTGTGTCTCTCGACTCCCCTAGACTAAACAGAAAGCTGTGTCTCTCGACTCCCCTAGACTAAACAGAAAGCTGTGTCTCTCGACCCCTAGACTAAACAGAAAGCTGTGTTCCTCAACTCCCCTAGACTAAACAGAAAGCTGTGTCCCTCGACTCCCCTAGACAAAACAGAAAGCTGTGTCTCTCGACTCCCCTAGACTAAACAGAAAGCTGTGTCTCTCGACCCCTAGACTAAACAGAAAGCTGTGTCCCTCGACTCCCCTAGACTAAACAGAAAGCTGTGTCTCTCGACCCCTAGACTAAACAGAAAGCTGTGTTCCTCAACTCCCCTAGACTAAACAGAAAGCTGTGTCCCTCGACTCCCCTAGACAAAACAGAAAGCTGTGTCCCTCGACTCCCCTAGACAAAACAGAAAGCTGTGTTCCTCGACTCCCCTAGACTAAACAGAAAGCTGTGCTCCTCAACTCCCCTAGACAAAACAGCAAGCTGTGTCTCTCGACTCCCCTAGACTAAACAGAAAGCTGTGTCCCTCAACCCCCCTAGACTAAACAGAAAGCTGTGTCCCTCAACCCCCCTAGACTAAACAGAAAGCTGTGTTCCTCAACTCCCCTAGACTAAACAGAAAGCTGTGTTCCTCAACTCCCCTAGACTAAACAGAAAGCTGTGTCTCTTAACTCCCCTAGACTAAACAGAAAGCTGTGTCCCTTGACTCCCTTGGACTAAACAGGTTTACAAGTCAAAGAGGTGTTATCCCAGATGTGTATTCTCCTGTATTCAACGAGGTGTCTATTTTCCTGTATTCAACGAGGTGTCTATTTTCCTGTGCCGCATAACATCATTCACATACTGTCGGTGTCTATCAGAGTTGTGTATTAGAGGAGGGATGATGTGTTAATGTGGTCATTGATGTGCTCAGATGGACGACCATGTTGTTAAGTGTTTGAATTAGCGCAGTAGAGATAGCCGGAGTTAGCTCCTAATGAGACGTTTAGCTACCAGTGTTCTGCACATCACACAGGTCAGATCACTACTAAGGATAGATAGGGGATAAAGTCCCATGGCTCATCAGTCAGAACACTGGCCGTGACCCCACTCTCAGAGGGTGTGTCAGGGGGAGTTGGGATATGCAAAAAACACATTTCTAATTAACACGTATTAATACACACTGGTACATGTGTAAAACAGGACAAATAAAATCACTTTTTATTGGTCACATACACATGTTTAGCAGACGCTATTGCAGGTGTAGCGGGTGTTCCTAGGGCTAACAGTACAGTAGTATCTAACAATTCACAACAATACACACACATCTAAAGTAAAAGAATGGAATTAAGAAATATATAAATATTAGGACGAGCAATGTCGGAGTGGCGTTGAGTAAAATACAGTAGAATAGAATACAGTATATACATATGAGATGAGGAAAGCAGTATGTAAACATTATTAAAGTGACCAGTGATTCCAAATCCAATCACCCACCTAATGATTCTTTTATCAGGGTGTATAACTATTCGTCAGAAGCCATTTCCTCATCTGATGTCTTAGGAGACAACATCATCCTATTAATACAAGAACCTTCGCACTTAAAATATAGATGATTATGTTCTGTAGTTCAGTTTGGTGAGATAAAATATAGATTATTATGTTCTGTAGTTCAGTTTGGTGAGATAAAATATAGATTATTATGTTCTGTAGTTCAGTTTGGTGAGATAAAATATAGATGATTATGTTCTGTAGTTCAGTTTGGTGAGATAAAATATAGATTATTATGTTCCGTAGTTCAGTTTGATGAGATAAAATGTAGATCATTATGTTCTGTAGTTCAGTTTGGTGAGATAAAATATAGATCATTATGTTCTGTAGTTCAGTTTGGTGAGATAAAATGTAGATTATTATGTTCTGTAGTTCAGTTTGATGAGATAAAATGGTCAATAGAACTATCAAACTAAAACTACAATCCTCCTCTATATAATCAACATGTCCTAGCATAACCCCTCTAGATTTCACCCCCTCTAGATTTCACCCCCTCTAGATTTCACAACTCTAGATTTCACCCCCTCTAGATTTCACAACTCTAGATTTCACCCCCTCTAGATTTCACCCCCTCTAGATTTCACCCCTCCAGATTACACCCCCTCTAGATTTTAATAAAACCCAATACAACTTAATAAAATGTAATACAACTTAACAAAACAAAATGCAACTTAAAAAAACCCCAGTACAACTTAATAAAACCCAATACAACTTAACTTAACCCAGTACAACTTCATAAATGAGTGTAGTCTGGCCCAGGAGTGGGAAGGTGAACGGAAAGGCTCTGGAGCAACGAACCGCCCTTGCTGTCTCTGCCTGGCCGGTTCCCCTCTTTCCACTGGGATTCTCTGCCTCTAAGTCATTGAGTCATTGGCTTACTGGGGCTCTCTCATACCGTCCCTGGGAGGGGTGCGTCACCTGAGTGGGTTGAGTCACTGATGTGATCATCCTGTCTGGGTTGGCGCCCCCCCTTGGGTTGTGCCGTGGCGGAGATCTTTGTGGGCTATACTCAGCCTTGTCTCAGGATGGTAAGTTGGTGGTTGAAGATATCCCTCTAGTGGTGTGGGGGCTGTGCTTTGGCAAAGTGGGCGGGGTTATATCCTTCCTGTTTGGCCCTGTCCGGGGGTGTCCTCGGATGGGGCCACAGTGTCTCCTGACCCCTCCTGTCTCAGCCTCCAGTATTTATGCTGCAGTAGTTTATGTGTCGGGGGGCTAGGGTCAGTTTGTTATATCTGGAGTACTTCTCCTGTCCTATTTGGTGTCCTGTGTGAATTTAAGTGTGCTCTCTCTAATTCTCTCTTGCTCTCTTTCTTTCTCTCTCTCGGAGGACCTGAGCCCTAGGACCATGCCTCAGGACTACCTGACATGATGACTCCTTGCTGTCCCCAGTCCACCTGGCCGTGCTGCTGCTCCAGTTTCAACTGTTCTGCCTTATTATTATTGGACCATGCTGGTCATTTATGAACATTTGAACATCTTGGCCATGTTCTGTTATAATCTCCACCCGGCACAGCCAGAAGAGGACTGGCCACCCCACATAGCCTGGTTCCTCTCTAGGTTTCTTCCTAGATTTTGGCCTTTCTAGGGAGTTTTCCCTAGCCACCGTGCTTCTACACCTGCATTGTTTGCTGTTTGGGGTTTTAGGCTGGGTTTCTGTACAGCACTTTGAGATATCAGCTGATGTACGAAGGGCTTTAGAAATACATTTGATTTGATTTGATAAATCCCAATACAACTTAACAAAACCCAAAACAACTTAATAAAACCCAGTACAACTTAATAAAACCCAGTACAACTTAACAAACCCCAGTACAACTTAACAAAACCCAGTACAACTTAACAAAACCCAATACAACTTAATAAAACCCAGTACAACTTAATAAAACACAATACAACTTAATAAAACCCAGTACAACTTAACAAAACCCAATACAACTTAACAAACCCCAGTACAACTTAACAAAACCCAGTACAACTTAACAAAACCCAGTACAACTTAATAAAACCCAGTACAACTTAATAAAACCCAGTACAACTTAACAAAACCCAATACAATTTAACAAACCCCAGTACAACTTAACAAACCCCAGTACAACTTAACAAAACCCAGTACAACTTAATAAAACCCAGTACAACTTAATAAAACACAATACAACTTAATAAAACACAATACAACTTAATAAAACCCAGTACAACTTAATAAAACCCAGTACAACTTAACAAAACCCAATACAACTTAACAAACCCCAGTACAACTTAACAAAACCCAGTACAACTTAATAAAACCCAGTACAACTTAATAAAACACAATACAACTTAATAAAACACAATACAACTTAATAAACCCCAGTACAACTTAATAAAACCCAGTACAACTTAATAAAACCCAATATAACTTAATAAAACCCAGTACAACTTAATAAAACCCAAAGCTCTGACTGTGATCTGCAGCGCCGGAGGCTTCGAGAGCTGAAAACCCTCCAAATTAAACTAGGTATGTGTCCCAAATGGCACCCCGTTCCCTATGGGCTCTGGTCAAAGTAGTGCACTATAGTGAATAGGGTGCCATTTGGAAACACAACCCAGGATAACTCCGCTAGCCTCTCCACACTGCCAATGGCAGAGTAGCAGTGACTAGATCAGATCTTCCATGCCGCTGCCCTTGTTATCCTGCTGGCTCTTAGGTAACCTCAGTTTAGAATTGTCTCACTGCTGGGTTGAGGCTGGCACAGACAGAGTAGCAGTGACTAAAACAGATCTTCCATGCCGCTGCCCTTGTTATCCTGCTGGCTCTTAGGTAACCTCATTTTAGAATTGTCTCACTGCTGGGTTGAGGCTGGCACAGACAGAGTAGCAGTGACTAGATGAGATCTTCCATGCCGCTGCCC
Organism: Oncorhynchus clarkii lewisi; assembly: GCF_045791955.1. Taxonomy (NCBI): domain Eukaryota; kingdom Metazoa; phylum Chordata; class Actinopteri; order Salmoniformes; family Salmonidae; genus Oncorhynchus; species Oncorhynchus clarkii. The sequence continues at coordinate 4,145,107 of NC_092167.1, forward strand.
TTGTTATCCTGCTGGCTCTTAGGTAACCTCATTTTAGAATTGTCTCACTGCTGGGTTGAGGCTGGCACAGACAGAGTAGCAGTGACTAGATGAGATCTTCCATGCCGCTGCACTTGTTATCCTGCTGGCTCTTAGGTAACCTCAGTTTAGAATTGTCTCACTGCTGGGTTGAGGCTGGCACAGACAGAGTAGCAGTGACTAGATGAGATCTTCCATGCCGCTGCCCTTGTTATCCTGCTGGCTCTTAGGTAACCTCAGTTTAGAATTGTCTCACTGCTGGGTTGAGGCTGGCACAGACAGAGTAGCAGTGACTAGATGAGATCTTCCATGCCGCTGCCCTTGTTATCCTGCTGGCTCTTAGGTAACCTCATTTTAGAATTGTCTCACTGCTGGGTTGAGGCTGGCACAGACAGAGTAGCAGTGACTAGATGAGATCTTCCATGCCGCTGCCCTTGTTATCCTGCTGGCTCTTAGGTAACCTCAGTTTAGAATTGTCTCACTGCTGGGTTGAGGCTGGCACAGACAGAGTAGCAGTGACTAAAACAGATCTTCCATGCCGCTGCCCTTGTTATCCTGCTGGCTCTTAGGTAACCTCAGTTTAGAATTGTCTCACTGCTGGGTTGAGGCTGGCACAGGCAGAGTTGAAACCCTTGGTCACGTAGCAGTCATTCCTGCTCATAATATTTGACCAAGGGATTAAGTCATGTCAGCTGGTTTGAAAGCAGAACACTGGGCAGGGCTGTGGACATTAAGGCTCGAACGGATGTTAACAACCTTGTTATAGGATTTATTTTATACAAATAAAATAATCACCACTTATTTTATTATGAAAATATTCCATTTATTTTCTCTACATAGATTCTTAAAGCAGGGCACTGGGCAGGACTGAAGACACCAAAACACATGAACATTGACATCAACAGACTTTGTTACAGGACTCATTGCTATAGGATTTATCTATGCTTCCTAGTAGAGGCACTTTGATTAAGAAAAAGAATGACACCTCTAAATGTAATGTATTTTATTTCTCTCTACAGGTTTTCCTTGAAGTCTTTGGAATTGTAAATATCTGTCAATCTTTCCTTGCTGCGCTACGTTGCCCTGCGTCATATCCCAGGATATGTTCGAGAATTATGCTGTGGTTAAGTGGGTTTTCTATAAATCCCTTGACTGCTTATGACTGGATTACATTATATTGAGGAATTATCCCACTTTAGAGTTTAAAGGTTCAACCAAATAGCACAGCGGGTTACTGCAGCTTTCCCATTCACTCACAGCAGAGACAGGAGTCCCTAAACAACCTGGGCTGACATCAATGTAATGGAGTATGAATGAGGTGAACCAAGAATGAAAATACATTATAGACCGAACTGAGTCTCCAATGAAAGAAAGTCATCCTGGGTTACTCTGTCTTCAACATCCATAAATGAGGTGAATCAAGAATGAAAATACATTATAGACCGAACTGAGTCTCCAATGAAAGAAAGTCATCCTGGGTTACTCTGTCTTCAACATCCATAAATGAGGTGAATCAAGAATGAAAATACATTATAGACCGAACTGAGTCTCCAATGAAAGAAAGTCATCCTGGGTTACTCTGTCTTCAACATCCATAAATGAGGTGAATCAAGTATGAAAATACATTATAGACCGAACTGAGTTTATTCCTGTGTCTTTTCCCCAATAAAAGGAAGACAAACTCAAAGAAAAAAGTTAAATGAAATTATCTATCCCATGCCACTCTAAGATTTGCTGTCCCTGTAGGCTATAGTGCAGTACATGAAGAGCCATTAATTTCACCCTCTAGTTTGTAGTTAAGGGTCCTGGGCAGAGTTGAGAAACAATGGTGGCTAAGTTGAGCTTATAGAGAAAGTTGTTTTATACAGGGTCGTTGCTTTGTTCCTCCAGAAGAGTGTGAAGATCTCCTCTATAACTGCTGAGCATTAGAATGGACTGAGGTTAGCACCTTCACACACGGTTACTACTTCACTAAGGAACTAATAAGGATCTGTCCTCCTGTTGAGGAATTCACCTTCACAGAGCTCTAATGACTGCATTAGTGGATGGAGGGAGCTTCCCATCATAAAGCTTAGGAAATGGATGCCCATATCTTGTTAACAGATCACTTCAATGCTCTTGTGCCATTTACCAACCGGTTGGTTTGACTAATCAACCAGTCTTAACTTGTTTTGACAGGATGGTGCTAGAAATCCCATCTCTGTTTAGGGAAGGTGGGGACATTGTGGACCATAAACTAGAGTGTAAGCTGTCAGGATGAGGACAGGTCTGTGTGGGACAGCTATAGCGGACAGGGTTACTATCAGGATGAGGACAGGTCTGTGTGGGACAGCTATAGAGGACAGGGTTACTGTCAGGATGAGGACAGGTCTGTGTAGGACAGCTATAGAGGACAGGGTTACTGTCAGGATGAGGATAGGTCTGTGTGGGACAACTATAGAGGACAGGGTTACTGTAAGGATGAGGACAGGTCTGTGTGGGACAACTATAGAGGACAGAGTAGACTGTCATGATGGGGACAGGTCTGTGTGGGACAGATTTAGAGGACAGGGTTACTGTCAGGATGAGGACAGGTCTGTGTAGGACAGCTGGAGAGACCATTACTTTGGGTTCACTCATACTGAGAGAGAAGGGTGTTTCAAGTCAGCTGCACAGAGAGGGAGATCACCTTTTCAGCATCAGGGAGAGAGATCACCCTTTCAGCATCAGGGAGAGAGATCACCTTTTCAGCTGCAGAGAGAGAGATCACCCTTTCAGCTGCAGGGAGAGAGATCACCCTTTCAGCATCAGGGAGAGAGATCACCTTTTCAGCTGCAGAGAGAGAGATCACCTTTTCAGCTGCAGAGAGAAATATCATATTTTCAGCAGCAGAGAGAGAGATCACCCTTTCAGCTGCAGAGACAAAGGTCAGAGTGACTTCTAGACTCGTTAAGTGGAATGTGTCAGTTAACAATATTAAATTAGACTGACTGAGAGACAGAGGACAGGGAGTTGGCACAGGGCTACTACACAGCTAATAAAAACCTGGATATGCCTTTATGAGAGAGAGAGAGAAAGAGAGCGAGAAAGAGAGAAACAGAGACAGAGACAGACAGAGAGAGAGAGTGAGAGAGTGAGAGACAGAGACAGAGAGAGAGAGACAGAGACAGAGAGAGAGAGCAAGAGAGAGAGAGAGAAAGAAAGATAGAAAAAGAGAAAAAGAGAGAGGGGACGTCACCTCCTGGTCCTCAGCCCTGAGATGACAAGCTAGAGGCTTTATTAAGGACCAAGACCCCCTCAGAGTTTTAGACATCTCAAAACTAATTTTAGAGAGAAATAATCCCATTGAAAAGTTTATTTCTGAAGAGTGAAATCTGTAGTGACATTTCTGTTAAACATATAACTCATGTATCGTCAAGCAGGCTTACTCACAATCCAATGAGTTAGCTATTAGCAAGGAGGAAATGGAAATGCCCCCCCACCCTGCATCCTGTTAAGCATTATTTCAGACATTCATTCAAGATGAGCTTTGTTCATATGGAGTTCCCAGCAGACCACCCGGCTATGCACGACCCAACCCAGAGTTTAGTAGAGTACAGTGAAGCTCCATAGGGAACACCCGGCCAAACAGGATCTAACCCAGAGTTTAGTAGAGTACAGTAAACCTCCATAGGGAACACCCGGCCAAACAGGATCTAACCCAGAGTTTAGTAGAGTACAGTTAACCTCCATAGGGAACACCCTATGGTGTTGAGCAACAAAACATCTGCTTCTCATAATAAGCTGACTGGGATTAGTAGGGACATACATACACAAGCACGTACACACGTACGGACACGAACACGCACATGCAAGGATGCACACGCACACACAGGCACGCACACACACCCCTGCACAGTCAGCGTCAAGGGGGAGGAAGAAAGGCCGACAAGAATAACAGATAAGAACTGAATTCAGGTCTTCATAATGGAGAAAATATAGTGATGCATTTGGGCTGCTATTTGATTATAACAGATAAGAACTGAACTCAGGTCTGTTTTCATAATGGAGAAAATATGGTGTGGCGTTTGGGCTGCTATGTGATTGTTGTTATTTCTGGCTCCAGACTTTATTAATAAATGAACTGAGACAGATGTTCAACACTTGTCATTCTGTTGTTGTGGTCCATGTGTCTCTCTTCCTGTTAAGAAGTGATTTCCTATTTCAGCTGAGAAAACAGAAACGGAACGGCACGTTAAAATAACACGTTCATTTAGAAAACAAATGACTTTAGAGTCTAAATGAAAACTGGAATACGTGGGAACCCCTCTACAAGACAAAACATCTCATGGCATATCATGCTCAGATTGGTGTGTGTGTGTGTGTGTGTGTGTGTGTGTGTGTGTGTGTGTGTGTGTGTGTGTGTGTGTGTGTGTGTGTGTGTGTGTGTGTGTGTGTGTGTGTGTGTGTGTGTGTGTGTGTGTGTGTGTGTGTGTGTGTGTGTGTGTGTGTGTGTGTGTGTGTGTGTGTGTGTGTGTGTGTGTGTGTGTGTGTGTGTGTGTGTGTGTGTGTGTGTGTGTGCGTGCCTGCATGCATGCTTGTGTGTGTGAGTGTGGGTATGTGTGTCTGTCAGTGTACTGTATGTGTGTGTGTGTGGTTGTGTGAGTGTGGGTATGTTTGTCTGCCAGTGTACTGTATGTATGTGTGTGTATGTGTGTGTGTGTGTGTGTGTGTGTATGTGTGTGCCTGTGTGTGTGTTGCATCACCCTAATTCTACTCCATAATGACTCCCTCCATAGCAGCTCTCCTGTACCCTGCTAGAATGTAGGCCAGGCCAGGGACCAGGCTCTGTGTATACAGAGTCATAATGATATGCCTCTAGGGAGGAGAGAGCAGAACAGAGTCACTCAAGTGGAACAAATACACACTGCCCTCTTACACAATGTGGTCACTTTCCCATAATGCACAAGCCATGACAGAAGGGTGGGAATCCGATGACCAACCTACATGTAAACATTGCTGGCTCTCCGGCTTCTACATATAGTTTGCAGAGTTTCCAGGTTGCCCTAGTTGTTTCCAGGTTGTCCTAGATGTTTCCAGGTTGTCCTAGATGTTTCCAGGTTACCCTAGTTGTTTCCAGGTTGTCCTAGATGTTTCCAGGTTGTCCTAGATGTTTCCAGGTTACCCTAGATGTTTCCAGGTTGTCCTAGATGTTTCCAGGTTACCCTAGTTGTTTCCAGGTTGCCCTAGATGTTTCCAGGTTGCCCTAGTTGTTTCCAGGTTACCCTAGATGTTTCCAGGTTACCCTAGATGTTTCCAGGTTACGCTAGTTGTTTCCAGGTTACCCTAGATGTTTCCAGGTTACCCTAGTTGTTTCCAGGTTACCCTAGGTGGTTCCAGGTTGCCCTAGTTGTTTCCAGGTTACCCTAGTTGTTTCCAGGTTACCCTAGATGTTTCCAGGTTACCCTAGATGTTTCCAGGTTACCCTAGATGTTTCCAGGTTACCCTAGTTGTTTCCAGGTTACCCTAGTTGTTTCCAGGTTACCCTAGATGGTTCCAGGTTGCCCTAATTGTTTCCAGGTTGTCCTAGATGTTTCCAGGTTACCCTAGATGTTTCCAGGTTACCCTAGATGTTTCCAGGTTACCCTAGAGGTTTCCAGGTTACCCTAGATGTTTCCAGGTTACCCTAATTGTTTCCAGGTTACCCTAAATCCACTTCAATCACTGTAGATGAAGGAGAGGAGACATGTTAAAGAAAGATTTGTAATCCTTGAGACAGCTGAGACATGGATTGTGTATGTGTGCCATTCAGAGTGTGAATGGGAAAGACAACATATTGAAGTGCCTCTGAACAGGGTCTGGTAGTAGGTACCAGGAGGACCGGTTTGTATTGAGAACTGCAACGCTGCTGGGTTTTTCAAGCTCAATAGTTTCTTGTGTGTATCAAGAATGGTCCACCACGCAAAAGATATCCAGCCAACTTGACACAACTGTGGGAAGCATTGGAGTCAACATGGGCCAGCCTCCCTGTGGAACACTTTCGACATCTTGTAGAGTCCATGCCCTGACAATTTGAGGCTGTTCTGAGGGCAAAGGGGGGTGTAACTTAATGTTAGGAAGGTGTTCCTAATGTTTGGTATACTCAGTGTATAACAATTTTATGGTATAATATCCAGGACAATGCTTTACTCTGTGTTAAACTGTTTATGTAGGTTAAGTTATGCTGTAAATGACACAGAGGAGGATGAAGAACAGAGAAAGAGAGAGAGAGAGAGAGAGATAGAGAAAGGGAGAGAGAGAGAGAGAGAGAGAGAGAGAGAGAGAGAGAGATGAATTTGGCACGTCTCTGTCACAGCAGCATTCCACACCAGGTCACTAGTAGTCAGGCTGAGGTTCAACAGAGAGCCTTCAGTGAGGGGGCTCCACCACTGTTATTATAGACCTGGAGAAGAGAACTCTCTCTCACACTCAAACACACTCTCTCTCTCTCTCTCTCTCTCTCTCTCTCTCTCTGTCTGTATCAGGTTTCAAAGGTACAGGACAGCAACAGGGGCAAAGGTACAGGACGGCAGGCAGGCTCAGGGGCAGGCAGCTTGGTTATTCAGGTGGGTACAGGGTCAGGACAGGCAGCTTGGTTATGCAGGTGGGTACAGCGTCAGGTCAGGCAGCTTGGTTATGCAGGTGGGTACAGGGTCAGGACAGGCAGCTTGGTTATGCAGGTGGGTACAGGGTCAGGACAGGCAGCTTGGTTATGCAGGTGGGTACAGGGTCAGGACAGGCAGCTTGGTTATGCAGGTGGGTACAGCGTCAGGACAGGCAAGGGGACAAGAAAAGAGAGACTGGGGAAAAGCAAAAACGCTGGTTGGCTTGACAAACAAGACAAACTGGCAACAGACAAACAGAGAACACAGGTACAGTGCCTTGCGAAAGTATTCGGCCCCCTTGAACTTTACGACCTTTTGCCACATTTCAGGCTTCAAACATAAAGATATAAAACTGTATTTTTTTGTGAAGAATCAACAACAAGTGGGACACAATCATGAAGTGGAACGACATTTATTGGATATTTCAAACTTTTTTAACAAATCAAAAGCTGAAAAATTGGGCGTGCAAAATTATTCAGCCCCCTTAAGTTAATACTTTGCAGCGCCACCTTTTGCTGCGATTACAGCTGTAAGTCGCTTGGGCTATGTCTCTATCAGTTTTGCACATCGAGAGACTGACATTTTTTCCCATTCCTCCTTGCAAAACAGCTCGAGCTCAGTGAGGTTGGATGGAGAGCATTTGTGAACAGCAGTTTTCAGTTCTTTCCACAGATTCTCGATTGGAATCAGGTCTGGACTTTGACTTGGCCATTCTAACACCTGGATATGTTTATTTTTGAACCATTCCATTGTAGATTTTGCTTTATGTTTTGGATCATTGTCTTGTTGGAAGACACATCTCCGTCCCAGTCTCAGGTCTTTTGCAGACTCCATCAGGTTTTCTTCCAGAATGGTCCTGTATTTGGCTCCATCCATCTTCCCATCAATTTTAACCATCTTCCCTGTCCCTGCTGAAGAAAAGCAGGCCCAAACCATGATGCTGCCACCACCATGTTTGACAATGGGGATGGTGTGTTCAGCTGTGTTGCTTTTACGCCAAACATAACGTTTTGCATTGTTGCCAAAAGGTTCAATTTTGGTTTCATCTGACCAGAGCACCTTCTTCCACATGTTTGGTGTGTCTCCCAGGTGGCTTGTGGCAAACTTTAAACGACACTTTTTATGGATATCTTTAAGAAATGGCTTTCTTCTTGCCACTCTTCCATAAAGGCCAGATTTGTGCAATATACGACTGATTGTTGTCCTATGGACAGAGTCTCCCACCTCAGCTGTAGATCTCTGCAGTTCATCCAGAGTGATCATGGGCCTCTTGGCTGCATCTCTGATCAGTCTTCTCCTTGTATGAGCTGAAAGTTTAGAGGGACGGCCAGGTCTTGGTAGATTTGCAGTGGTCTGATACTCCTTCCATTTCAATATTATCGCTTGCACAGTGCTCCTTGGGATGTTTAAAGCTTGGGAAATCTTTTTGTATCCAAATCCGGCTTTAAACTTCTTCACAACAGTATCTCGGACCTGCCTGGTGTGTTCCTTGCTCTTCATGATGCTCTCTGCGCTTTTAACGGACCTCTGAGACTATCACAGTGCAGGTGCATTTATACGGAGACTTGATTACACACAGGTGGATTGTATTTATCATCATTAGTCATTTAGGTCAACATTGGATCATTCAGAGATCCTCACTGAACTTCTGGAGAGAGTTTGCTGCACTGAAAGTAAAGGGGCTGAATAATTTTGCACGCCCAATTTTTCAGTTTTTGATTTGTTATAAAAGTTTGAAATATCCAATAAATGTCGTTCCACTTCATGATTGTGTCCCACTTGTTGTTGATTCTTCACAAAAAAATACAGTTTTATATCTTTATGTTTGAAGCCTGAAATGTGGCAAAAGGTCGCAAAGTTCAAGGGGGCCGAATACTTTCGCAAGGCACTGTATAAATACACAGGGGATTATGGGGAGGATGGGCAACACCTGGAGGGGGGTGGAGACAATCACAAAGACAGGTGAAACAGATCAGGGTGTGACACTGTCTCTCTCTATCTCTCTCTCTATCTCTATCACTCTGTCTCTCTAGCTCTCTCACACACACACACACACACACACACACACACACACACACACACACACACACACACACACACACACACACACACACACACACATGCAAGCACTCTCTCTCTCTCTCCTCTCTCTCTGTCACCGAGCCATACTATCCTGAGTTGGCCTTCGTTAACTCAGACGGTCAAGACCCACCTGCGAGTTCTCACCCACTGGAGCATCTCCCCCACTCATAAACATGGAATGTCTGGACCCTCTTCAACACAACAGCAACACAGGCTGATAGTCCTCAACAGATGGAGACAGGAGGATATGAAGGAGACTTCATGAGGAGAGAGTGTAGACAGGGGTTTTCCCTCCCAATCAAACCACAGGGCTTCATCTAAGGAACAGAACATGGCAGTGTACCATGTAATGGTGTGTATCTGCGGCAGGTGGACTCTGAGGCGTAACGGGCTGTATTGTTGAAAGGGAAGTTTTCAGACCCCCAGGGGGATTCTCTGGAGGGCTTTCTCAGGAGGAAATGCACACACACACACACACACACACACACACACACACACACACACACACACACACACACACACACACACACACACACACACACACACACACTAACCCTAAGCCCTCACATGTTGGATGTCATAGTTGACCAGCTTTGGATAGTGACGTTTCCCCTGATCTAATTTAGATCCTGGTTTCCAGTCTGGTTTCAGTGGGTTTAGTAGTATTAACACACAATACATGTATTTATTACATCATTAGTCATTCATTTAATCTCCATTTCACCCTCAAATCCTGAACAGGCACAGATCACTGTTAGTATTGTTTTGAAAGAGAAAGCCCAGGCTTTCATCATCTGACCTTACCATTATGGCAGCTCCATGGACATACCAGTATATCATTACACCCCTCTCTCTCTCTCTCTCTCTCTGAAATAGAATGGTTGTAGTCAAGGAGGATATTCCGACACTTAATTACAGACCCCAATAAACAAAGATAGTTTGTGTTAGAAAGGAAAATGAGTACTGTGGTTCTGCATCACAGTAAAAGTACACATTTCTCACCAAAATGGTGGACACCTCAATTTGTCAAAATACTGTTCTATCCACAGATCTCTACAGTACCAACACTGTAGTTTTTAAAACCTTTATTTAACTAGGCAAGTCAGTTAAGAACAAATTCTTATTTACAATGACGGCCTACCGGGGAACAGTGGGTTATCTGCCTTGTTCAGGGGCAGAACAACAGATTTTTACCATGTCAGCTTGGGGATTCGATCCAGCAGCTTTTTGGTTACTGACCCAACGCTCTAACCGCTAGGCTACCTGCCACCCTGTAGTGAAACTACGGTAACCACAACTACCTTGTTTACAGGGCTACCGGTACCGTAGCTACAGCACAGTTCTGTTCTCTGAAATGCTGTGTTCTGAAATGCTGTGATCTAAAATGCTGTGATCTGAAATGCTGTGCAGACTTTAGTACTGTGTTAGTATTGCTTTAAAACTGTGTGAGTATTGTATTAGTAGTGCGTTGGTATTGTGTTAGTACTGCATTAGTACTGCGTTAGTACTGCGTTAGTACTGTGTTAGTACTGTGTTACTATTGCGTTAGTACTGGGTTAGTAGTGCTTTAGGACTGTGTTAGTATTGTGTTAGTACTGCGTTAGTACTGCGTTAGTACTGCATTAGTACTGCGTTAGTACTGCGTTATTACTGTGTTAGTACTGTGTTACTATTGCGTTAGTACTGTGTTAGTACTGTGTTAGTATTGTGTTAGTACTGGGTTAGTATTGCTTTAAAACTGTGTTAGTACTGCGTTAGTACTGCATTAGTACTGTGTTAGTACTGTGTTAGTACTATGTTAGTATTGCATTAGTACTGTGTTAGTACTGTGTTAATATTGCGCTAGTACTGTGTTAGTACTGTGTTAGAGAGGGGGAGAGAGAGAGGGGGAGAGAGAGAGAGAGAGGGAGAGAGAGAAAACGAGGGGGAGAGAGAGCGAAAGAGGGGGAGAGAGAGGGGGAGCGAGAGAGGGGGAGAGAGAGAGAGAGAGAGAGAGAGAGAGAGAGAGAGAGAGAGAGGGAGAGAGAGAGGGGGAGAGAGAGAGGGGGAGAGAGAGCGAAAGAGGGGGAGCGAGAGAGGGGGAGAGAGAGAGAGAGAGAGAGAGAGAGAGAGAGAGAGAGAGAGAGAGAGAGAGAGAGAGAGAGAGGGGGAGAGAGAGAGGGGGAGAGAGAAAGAGAGAGGGGAGAGAGAAAGAGAGAGGGGAGAGAGAGCAGGGGTTTCTAATTAGACTTGAATGAGGACATTCAGCTCATGAGCTTTTCTTAGCTTGACACGAGACACATTAGAAAAGGCAGAAGTCTTGTTTAAACCAATGAACCCACTTCTACGCAGACTCCTTCCTCCTTCTCAACTCACAGTATCCAATCAGAGAGTGTTATCATTGAGCATTCAGATTAGGACAATATATCTTTCTATCAGCACCTCCACAATCAAAAGAAAACCCCATCCAAAAGTCATATAGTTTATAGTGCTGTTCCTTACCCAGGGAGATCGTTTTACTCAAAGTAATGATGTGGCTGTCATGAACTCCCCCATGTCTTTACATTGATGACTGCATGCCGAGCTGCTCTGTTTACCTCCAGCATCGTTTAGAATCACCTTGCTCTCATAACAATCATCTTTAATGTCTTAATAACTAGTGTGGGTGTGTGTGTGCATGTGTGTGTGTGTGTGTGTGTGGTGTGTGTGTTTGTGTGTGTGAAATCGCAGACGTCCTTTAATCATCTTCCAATATAAATAGTGTGTATAGGTAATTAACATGGTGCCAAGTTGACTTGCACTCCGAGGCATGAATTAAAAACTCCCCAAAACACATCACATATCAGTTTAGAATGACGTAATGCTGGCATCTTATAGACAGGCAGCAACTGCTGTTATCTTACAGACAGGCAGCAACTGCTGTTATCTTACAGACAGGCAGCAAACTGCTGTTATCTTACAGACAGGCAGCAAACTGCTGTTATCTTACAGACAGGCAGCAAACTGCTGTTATCTTACAGACAGGCAGCAAACTGCTGTTATCTTACTGACAGGCAGCAAACTGCTGTTATCTTACAGACAGGCAGCAAACTGCTGTTATCTTACAAACAGGCAGCAAACTGCTGTTATCTAATAGACAGGCAGCAAACTGCTGTTATCTTACAGACAGGCAGCAAACTGCTGTTATCTTACAGACAGGCAGCAAACTGCTGTTATCTTACAGACAGGCAGCAAACTGCTGTTATCTTACAGACAGGCAGCAAACCGCTGTTATCTTACAGACAGGCAGCAAACTGCTGGCATCTTACAGACAGGCAGAAAACTGCTGTTATCTTACAGACAGGCAGCAAACTGCTGTTATCTTACAGACAGGCAGCCACTGCTGTTATCTTACAGACAGGCAGCAAACTGCTGTTATCTTACAGACAGGCAGCCAACTGCTGTTATCTTACAGACAGGCAGCAAACTGCTGTTATCTTACAGACATGCAGCCAACTGCTGTTATCTTACAGACAGGCAGCAAACTGCTGTTATCTTACAGACAGGCAGCAAACTGCTGGGATCTTACAGACAGGCAGCAAACTGCTGTTATCTTACAGACAGGCAGCAAACTGCTGTTATCTTACAGACATGCAGCCAACTGCTGTTATCTTACAGACATGCAGCCAACTGCTGTTATCTTACAGACAGGCAGCAAACTGCTGTTATCTTACAGACAGGCAGCAAACTGCTGTTATCTTACAGACAGGCAGCAAACTGCTGTTATCTTACAGACAGGCAGCAAACTGCTGTTATCTTACAGACATGCAGCCAACTGCTGTTATCTTACAGACATGCAGCCAACTGCTGTTATCTTACAGACAGGCAGCAAACTGCTGTTATCTTACAGACAGGCAGCAAACTGCTGTTATCTTACAGACAGGCAGCAAACTGCTGTTATCTTACAAACAGGCAGCAAACTGCTGTTATCTTACAAACAGGCAGCAAACCGCTGTTATCTTACAGACAGGCAGCAAACTGCTGTTATCTTACAGACAGGCAGCAAACTGCTGTTATCTTACAGACAGGCAGCAAACTGCTGTTATCTTACTGACAGGCAGCAAACTGCTGTTATCTTACAGACAGGCAGCAAACTGCTGTTATCTTACAGACAGGCAGCAAACTGCTGTTATCTTACAGACAGGCAGCAAACCGCTGTTATCTTACAGACAGGCAGCAAACTGCTGGCATCTTACAGACAGGCAGAAAACTGCTGTTATCTTACAGACAGGCAGCAAACTGCTGTTATCTTACAGACAGGCAGCCAACTGCTGTTATCTTACAGACAGGCAGCAAACTGCTGTTATCTTACAGACATGCAGCCAACTGCTGTTATCTTACAGACAGGCAGCAAACTGCTGTTATCTTACAGACAGGCAGCAAACTGCTGGGATCTTACAGACAGGCAGCAAACTGCTGTTATCTTACAGACAGGCAGCAAACTGCTGTTATCTTACAGACATGCAGCCAACTGCTGTTATCTTACAGACATGCAGCCAACTGCTGTTATCTTACAGACAGGCAGCAAACTGCTGTTATCTTACAGACAGGCAGCAAACTGCTGTTATCTTACAGACATGCAGCCAACTGCTGTTATCTTACAGACAGGCAGCAAACTGCTGTTATCTTACAGACAGGCAGCAAACTGCTGGGATCTTACAGACAGGCAGCAAACTGCTGTTATCTTACAGACAGGCAGCAAACTGCTGTTATCTTACAGACAGGCAGCAAACTGCTGTTATCTTACAGACAGGCAGCAAACCAACCAACTGCTGTTATCTTACAGACAGGCAGCAAACTGCTGTTATCTTAGAGACAGGCAGCAAACTGCTGTTATCTTACAGACAGGCAGCAAACCAACCAACTGCTGAAAGTTTAGACACAGATTTGATCATATAAATCAAACAAACTGTTTCAATGATAAATGTATCTAAAGGAGTTAGTTCTCCAGTCCTGTTCCTATCTGTGACACAGCCAGACCATAATATGAGGCTTGGGGAGCAAATGCGGCCGTCTTGGGTTGGGTTAGTGACCGCGGACAAGCAGAGCCCTGGTTCATGGTGATTAGAACAAGCCACAGCTCGTAGATGAGTTCCCTTTCATCACCATGGTTACGGCCAGGCCTCCTTACACATGTTTTTCTTCTCCCTAGAACTACACAGCTGACTGACATAATTAAAGATTGATGATGAGCTGGTTATTTAAATCAGCTTTGTTGTGCTATTGCCCAGGACCGTGTTTAGGAAACCCTACACTTCACTGTCCTGTACTGAACACACACACACACACACACACACACACACACACACACACACACACACACACACACACACACACACACACACACACACACACACTCCTTCACGAGTCGTGCACACGTCTCACTGGCCCTCTGTCAAACCCCAACTGACAGCGTTATTCCAACATTTCCACAACCCAGAGCTGTCTGCTGTTAGTGCTACCCCCATTCAATATTTATCTCAGCTCTGTGAGTAGCCGTGCACGTTTCTCACTGTGCTTCTCATCACATACTAAGTGACAGCATTGTTCCAAAACCTCCAGAACCCCGAGCTGGTCTGCCTGCCTGCCACCATCCAGTCCATGTTTTACCCAGCCTCAGCCTGAGAACACAACTCGAGGGAATAGAAACTGGCCAGGAGTGTTTTGAGGTTAGCAGTGATTTACATTGCCCTGCGTACAGATTCATTCCTCCAGGAACAAACATGGCTCTGTGTACCTTACCTGGTCTGAGATATTACTGCAAACCAACTGAGGTGATACACACACACAACACAACACACACACAACACAACACACACACAACACAACACACACAACACAACACACACACAACACAGACACACACACACAACACAACACAACACACACACACACACACACACACACGCACGCACGCACACACACGCACGCACGCATACACGCACGCACACACACACACACACACACACACACACACACACACACACACACACACACACACACACACACACACACACACACACACACACACACACACACACACACACACACACACACAACACAACACAACACACACACACATAGCCCATGGTGATATACAGCACAACTCCCCAGAACAGAAAGACTTATTAGAAGACGAAAGGAATACCTAGGCCTATATGTTTATAAAGGAATACCTAGGCCTATATATTTATAAAGGTATACCTAGGCCTATATGTTTATAAAGGAATACCTAGTCCTATATATTTATAAAGGAATACCTAGTCCTATATGTTTATAAACTAATACCTAGTCCTATATGTTTATAAAGGAATACCTAGTCCTATATATTTATAAAGGAACACCTAGTCCTATATATTTTATAAAGGAACACCTAGTCCTATATATTTATAAAGGAATACCTAGGCCTATATGTTTATAAACTAATACCTAGTCCTATATGTTTATAAAGGAATACCTAGTCCTATATATTTATAAAGGAATACCTAGGCCTATATATTTATAAAGGAATACCTAGTCCTATATATTTATAAAGGAATACCTAGGCCTATATGTTTATAAAGGAATACCTAGTCCTATATATTTATAAAGGAATACCTAGGCCTATATATTTATAAAGGAATACCTAGTCCTATATGTTTATAAAGGAATACCTAGTCCTATATGTTTATAAAGGAATACCTAGTCCTATATATTTATAAAGGAATACCTAGTCCTATATATTTATAAAGGAATACCTAGTCCTATATATTTATAAAGGAATACCTAGGCCTATATGTTTATAAAGGAATACCTAGGCCTATATATTTATAAAGGAATACCTAGGCCTATATATTTATAAAGGAATACCTAGTCCTATATGTTTATAAAGGAATACCTAGGCCTATATGTTTATAAAGGAATACCTAGGCCTATATGTTTATAAAGGAATACCTAGGCCTATATATTTATAAAGGAATACCTAGTCCTATATATTTATAAAGGAATACCTAGGCCTATATATTTATAAAGGAATACCTAGTCCTATATATTTATAAAGGAATACCTAGGCCTATATATTTATAAAGGAATACCTAGTCCTATATATTTATAAAGGAATACCTAGGCCTATATATTTATAAAGGAATACCTAGTCCTATATATTTATAAAGGAATACCTAGTCCTATATATTTATAAAGGAACACCTAGTCCTATATATTTATAAAGGAATACCTAGTCCTATATATTTTATAAAGGAATACCTAGGCCTATATATTTATAAAGGAATACCTAGGCCAAAAGGAATATCTAGTCCTATATATTTATAAAGGAATACCTAGGCCTATATGTTTATAAAGGAACACCTAGTCCTATATGTTTATAAAGGAATACCTAGGCCTATATATTTATAAAGGAACACCTAGGCCTACCTAGGGAACACCTAGTCCTATATGTTTATAAAGGAATACCTAGGCCTATATATTTATAAAGGAATACCTAGTCCTATATGTTTATAAAGGAATACCTAGTCCTATATGTTTATAAAGGAATACCTAGGCCTATATATTTATAAAGGAATACCTAGGCCTATATGTTTATAAAGGAATACCTAGTCCTATATGTTTATAAAGGAATACCTAGTCCTATATGTTTATAAAGGAATACCTAGGCCAAAAGGAATACCTAGGCCTATATATTTATAAAGGAATACCTAGTCCTATATATTTTATAAAGGAATACCTAGTCCTATATATTTATAAAGGAATACCTAGGCCAAAAGGAATACCTAGGCCTATATATTTATAATGGAATACCTAGTCCTATATATTTATAAAGGAATACCTAGTCCTATATATTTATAAAGGAATACCTAGGCCTATATATTTATAAAGGAATACCTAGGCCTATATATTTATAAAGGAATACCTAGTCCTATATGTTTATAAAGGAATACCTAGTCCTATATGTTTATAAAGGAATACCTAGGCCTATATATTTATAAAGGAATACCTAGGCCTATATATTTATAAAGGAATACCTAGGCCTATATATTTATAAAGGAATACCTAGTCCTATATATTTATAAAGGAATACCTAGTCCTATATGTTTATAAAGGAACACCTAGTCCTATATATTTATAAAGGAATACCTAGTCCTATATATTTATAAAGGAATACCTAGTCCTATATATTTATAAAGGTATACCTAGGTCTATATGTTTAAGTGAGATATACCACAGATATTGTAACAATTAACAAAGGGCTCTGAAACTAATACTGTACCACTGCCAAGACCTCACAGAGTTTTAGCTGTAAAAGCAGAGGTTTTAACAGGGGACCCAAGCAGAGTTCTGGTTCTATCTGCAGAGCATGGCTCAGGACCAGAGCAGTCCAGACCAGGGAGTCACTGAGTAAAAGGTTTTCCAGGAGTAAGGCCAAGAGCATCAAAACGAACTCCAGGATGGATTTCCTCTCTGGGGTTCGTTCAGCAGCACATTGTGAAGGTTAAATACATAGACATTTTAGTACGTTGAACTGAAGCCTTGTAGGCTTTAATCTCATAACACAATCTAAACATTACAAGGGTCTGGTGTTGCTTCATAAGCCGCTGACACAGAAAACATGTTTCCAGGAAGATGTTGGAGTTCTCAGAGCAGACTGTGTTTGTGACAACTCATAACTCAATGAAAGCCTGTTTGAATTGCACTTAGTAACAAAATGCCAGTTCAGCTAAATGTGCACATGAGATGGTCATTACATCATATTTACACAATGTACCAAACAGGAACGGTGCTACTCTGCCACAGTGTTAAATAATGTTTAGTTGACAAGAGCACAAGTGTTGCTTATGCTCATCGTTGTTGCCAGAGAGAAAGAACGCGCGCGCAAGAGAGAGCGACAGCGCTCCACACATGCATGTAGGCTAGCTGGAACATTCCAATCACCTGAGCTACACTAGAGCCTTCCATGTGGTCTTAATGGCTGATGTATTACCAGAGGAAGAGAGAGAGGCTTGGCATCACACTCAGGTCCATAGCTCCCCCCCTCAGCCCCACTGCTCCTTCAGCCCCTGGCTTCGTCCCAAATGGCACCCTGTTATCTATATAGCGCACCAGAACCCTGATCAAAAGAAGTGCACTCACTATATGCCACTTGGGACGCAGACCCTCCTCTCTGGTTGGCTGGCTGCCATTTGGCTCTGTGGTGAAGACACTCCGCTGGTCACATGATACCCCCCTGGGTCTGCTTTACTAGTTTGTTATTCACAACCCCCCAGGAGAGGAGAGGCGAGGGGCTGAGATGAGATGAGAGGGGAGGGGCTAATAGGTGAGAGGAGGGGCTGAGAGGAGAGTGGAGGGGCTGAGAGGAGGGCCGAGGGGCTGAGATGAGATGAGAGGGGAGTGGCTGAGAGGATAGGGGCTGAGAGGAGGAGGGAGGGGCTATTAGGTGAGAGGAGGGGCTGAGAGGAGAGCGGAGGGGCTGAGAGGAGGAGGGAGGGGCTAATAGGTGAGAGGAGGGGCTGAGCTGTATACCTGGGAACCAGTGTGACATAGGCCTTCAGCTGAAATGTTGTTACACTTCATTATATTTGTATTTAACCTTTATTTAACTAGGCAAGTCAGTTAAGAATTCTTATTTACAACGACGGCCCCCCTGGCCAAACCCTCCCCTAACCCGGACGACGTCCCTGTGGGACTCCCGATCACGGCCAGTTGTGATACAGCCCGGGATCAAACCTGGGCCTGTGGGAAGCCTCAAGCACTGCGATTCAGAGCCTTAGACTGCTGCACCACTCGGGAGGCCAAATGTGTGGAACTATTATGAGGGGAGAACAACTAATCTAAAACTGTTATCTGGGAAAATACGATGAATGTATGAACTGAGAGATGAACATGTTGTATCTGAATTGCATGCAACGTTATTTTACTGTAGTATACCACAGCTTGATGCTCTTATAGGAACATCTAAACTGCCACTAGGGGACCCCACTACCTTCATTACAGTACCTAAAAATGGTCCTCCACTCTACTGCTCTATGTGAAACATCACTTCAGTTTTATATTGTTTCCTAAACTATTTGGTCGAATTCGGCTATTAGTCTGTCAGTCAGTTGAAGCATTTGGTGTAAACACGAAAACTTCCACAGGACAAGTGCCAGGTGAGAAGTGACAGTCAAGCGACACTGCCTTATACACCCCTTCGCTGTTTTGATAGATCCTCTCTGGTCTGGACCATGTCAGTCCGTGTGAGGAAATTATATATATAAAAAAACACTATTGGAAGGAGGTGTAAGTGTATTTTGAGAGGTTTTGCTGAGAGATTTATTGCATAACGTCAAGATGGTTAACAGCAGAACGGCTTCACGCGCCAAATAGCATGATATTATTCGTTATGTTCACTAAAGCAACCGCGTGTAAGGAGAGAGAGCTGGAGAGAGAGAGATGGTGTCGTCACATGAGTGACAAGCAACAGCTGAATCCACACATCTGGAACCTTAGGAGTCGCGCGGCACACCAAATGACACCCACAATGGGGTGCGTCTTTACGCGCACGTTTTAACGAGCTACTGTCTCTTTTCTGGCTTAAAGTTTCACAGTTTAAGTTTCTGTAATGTTTAAATTACTAGGAATAAGCCATATGCAGTAGTTTATAACAACAACTTGTAGAGATTGTCAGAACACATTCGCAGACCTTCATCCATTCATAGAAAAGAAGCACGAGTGACAGAAACACAATTTTCACGTCAGGGGGGAAATTACATGTGGGCCAGATCTGACTTCCACATTTCTATACTAAACAGGTCTGGAAGACAACTGTATATTCAAACACATATTTCATGAAATGTGAAGGTGAAATCAGTATACCTGGAGTTGAAATTGCAATTTCATGCAGTAGCAGTACAATTTCCAAGTATTGCAAAGTATGGCAAAGATTTAAATGGCAAGCTATTCCACTCACCGACAGACAGACAGATCCGAAACTGATAGCTACTCACCAGAAAGACTGATTGCGCGGAGTTATGCGTAGAGGTAAAATGATATTCCGTTAATTGAGTAGAACAATATTCACGATTGGTGTCATCGGCGCCACTTTAAATAGTAGTGCTGCACCTACAGTATTATGTTCCTCCGTTCTAGTCTCACCGTGAACTATTCGAAGTTCGAATGAATAGAATACAACGACTTTTCAGAACATCATATAGAGAGAAACGACGTTAGAGTTTCACCACACAGACCAGCAGCGGCGTTGATTTAACAGCTCAGCTCGCGTTCTGGTGTTGGTACAGCACCACAAGTTAAAGCGCAGAGAGACTCACGGGCGGCGAGATGACATTAACGCTGTACTCTCTGCCTATTGGCTTAAACAAGCAGCCCCACCAATCCCTCTAAAGGCTGACATTCTTGGCAGTCTGGAAAACACGGCTGGTATCTCCCTCTCACTTTACAGAAAGACCCTGTACACTGCACACACACAAGCACGTTGAATACCTCTATATGCGTAAATAGCATTTGGGCGTTTGGCTCTTAAATTGTTATTACATTATCCATGTTGGTAACATACGGGGAAGCGTCTATGGTATAAAACAATGCTTTGGTTTTCAACCCTCCACGTGTTTATGGTGTCGTTTTGACGCTGTTTATCTTCACTACATATAGAAAGACTTCTATCTTCATGATTTGAGGCACTGAATAGACTCCTATTTGACAGTGTACACAATCTAATTGTTGCAGATAAAGGACCTATCTCAAAGACGAGATATGTAGACATCTTCCATGTAAACCTCAGAGTGCCTTGGGGAATTTTAACCCCTCTTGGTGGTGGTGATGTGTGGAAGGATCTGTCTACAAGGCCAGGCATGACAACCCTGTCTGTGTCTAACTGATACACTGTGTGTGTGTGTGTGTGTGTGTGCATTGACAACCCTGTTTGTGTCTTCCTGACATTGTGACACTCTGCCAGATCAGGTTTCACAGCATAGTCCACACACACACACACACACACACACACACACACACACACACACACACACACACACACACACACACACACACACACACACACACACACACACACACACACACACACACACACACACACACACACACACACACACACACACACACACAGCTGAGGGGCCCCTGACCTAATTCACAGGGGTTGCCTGGCCTGCTGTCTATCTCTCTGCCAGGGCTCCCATATAAACTGTTCCACACCGGGCTCCTTTGTCATTGTGTTAGCAGTGGGAAGTGAAACCTCTCTCTCTTAATCTGAGATGCTAATCTTTCTATTCACTCACCTGCTGCGGCCCCCGCCACAATCCCCATCCCCGCCTCACCCTCAGAAACCAAGAGCCCCAGAGCCGGCGACGGGAACTTGATCAGCTTTAGTGTCCCGGTTGCTCTCTTTATTTCCACCTGTTCTGTGGGCCTGTTCCCTGTTCTGCGCCCACACAGAGTTTTCATCCCAAATTACACCCTATTCCTTATGTAGTGCACTACTTTTAACCAGGGCTCATAGGGAAACTATTTAGTGAACAGGGTCCATTTGGGATGCACAGCAGAATAGGCCCCTGCACTGTGCTGCTGTGTTAACAGGTCTTTGTGGTGTGGAGCGTCACAGACATCTGCAACATTACTCCCATTTACTGAGAGGAGAGCATATTAAAGGTACTCCTATAGACTAGAGTATATTAACGGTACTCCTATAGAGGAGAGCATATTAAAGGTACTCCTATAGACTAGAGTATATTAAAGGTACTCCTATAGACTAGAGTATATTAACGGTACGCCTATAGACTAGAGCATATTAAAGGTACTCCTATAGACTAGAGCATATTAAAGGTACTCCTATAGAGTATATTATCTTAAAGGTACTCCTATAGATTAGAGTATATTAACGGTACGCCTATAGACTAGAGTATATTAAAGGTACTCCTATAGACTAGAGTATATTAACGGTACGCCTATAGACTAGAGTATATTAACGGTATGCCTATAGACTAGAGTATATTAACGGTACGCCTATAGACTAGAGTATATTAACGGTACGCCTATAGACTAGAGTATATTAACGGTACGCCTATAGACTAGAGCATATTAAAGGTACTCCTATAGACTAGAGCATATTAAAGGTACTCCTATAGAGTATATTATCTTAAAGGTACTCCTATAGATTAGAGTATATTAACGGTACGCCTATAGACTAGAGTATATTAAAGGTACTCCTATAGACTAGAGTATATTAACGGTACGCCTATAGACTAGAGTATATTAACGGTACGCCTATAGACTAGAGTATATTAACGGTACGCCTATAGACTAGAGTATATTAACGGTACGCCTATAGACTAGAGTATATTAACGGTACGCCTATAGACTAGAGTATATTAACGGTACTCCTATAGACTAGAGTATATTAACGGTACGCCTATAGACTACGCCTATAGACTAGAGTATATTAACGGTACGCCTATAGACTAGAGTATATTAACGGTACGCCTATAGACTAGAGTATATTAACGGTACGCCTATAGACTAGAGTATATTAACGGTACTCCTATAGACTAGAGTATATTAACGGTACGCCTATAGACTAGAGTATATTAACGGTACGCCTATAGACTAGAGTATATTAACGGTACGCCTATAGACTAGAGTATATTAAAGGTACTCCTATAGACTAGAGTATATTAACGGTACGCCTATAGACTAGAGTATATTAACGGTACGCCTATAGACTAGAGTATATTAACGGTACGCCTATAGACTAGAGTATATTAACGGTACTCCTATAGACTAGAGTATATTAACGGTACGCCTATAGACTAGAGTATATTAACGGTACGCCTATAGACTAGAGTATATTAACGGTACGCCTATAGACTAGAGTATATTAACGGTACGCCTATAGACTAGAGTATATTAACGGTACGCCTATAGACTAGAGTATATTAACGGTACGCCTATAGACTAGAGTATATTAACGGTACGCCTATAGACTAGAGTATGTTAACGGTACGCCTATAGACTAGAGTATATTAACGGTACTCCTATAGACTAGAGTATATTAACGGTACGCCTATAGACTAGAGTATATTAACGGTACGCCTATAGACTAGAGTATATTAACGGTACGCCTATAGACTAGAGTATATTAAAGGTACTCCTATAGACTAGAGTATATTAACGGTACGCCTATAGACTAGAGTATATTAACGGTACTCCTATAGACTAGAGTATATTAACGGTACGCCTATAGACTAGAGTTTATTAACGGTACGCCTATAGACTAGAGTATATTAACGGTACGCCTATAGACTAGAGTATATTAACGGTACGCCTATAGACTAGAGTATATTAACGGTACGCCTATAGACTAGAGTATATTAACGGTACGCCTATAGACTAGAGTATATTAACGGTACGCCTATAGACTAGAGTATATTAACGGTACGCCTATAGACTAGAGTATATTAACGGTACGCCTATAGACTAGAGTATATTAACGGTACGCCTATAGACTAGAGTATATTAACGGTACACCTATAGACTAGAGTATATTAACGGTACGCCTATAGACTAGAGTATATTAACGGTACGCCTATAGACTAGAGTATATTAACGGTACGCCTATAGACTAGAGTATATTAACGGTACGCCTATAGACTAGAGTATATTAACGGTACGCCTATAGACTAGAGTATATTAACGGTACGCCTATAGACTAGAGTATATTAACGGTACGCCTATAGACTAGAGTTTATTAACGGTACGCCTATAGACTAGAGTATATTAACGGTACGCCTATAGACTAGAGTATATTAACGGTACGCCTATAGACTAGAGTATATTAACGGTACGCCTATAGACTAGAGTATATTAACGGTACGCCTATAGACTAGAGTATATTAACGGTACGCCTATAGACTAGAGTATATTAACGGTACGCCTATAGACTAGAGTATATTAACGGTACACCTATAGACTAGAGTATATTAACGGTACGCCTATAGACTAGAGTATATTAACGGTACGCCTATAGACTAGAGTATATTAACGGTACGCCTATAGACCAGAGTATATTAACGGTACGCCTATAGACTAGAGTATATTAACGGTACGCCTATAGACTAGAGTATATTAACGGTACGCCTATAGACTAGAGTATATTAACGGTACGCCTATAGACTAGAGTATATTAACGGTACGCCTATAGACTAGAGTATATTAACGGTACGCCTATAGACTAGAGTATATTAACGGTACGCCTATAGACTAGAGTATATTAACGGTACGCCTATAGACTAGAGTATATTAACGGTACGCCTATAGACTAGAGTATATTAACGGTACGCCTATAGACTAGAGTATATTAACGGTACGCCTATAGACTAGAGTATATTAACGGTACGCCTATAGACTAGAGTATATTAACGGTACGCCTATAGACTAGAGTATATTAACGGTACGCCTATAGACTAGAGTATATTAACGGTACGCCTATAGACTAGAGTATATTAACGGTACGCCTATAGACTAGAGTATATTAACGGTACGCCTATAGACTAGAGTTTATTAACGGTACGCCTATAGACTAGAGTATATTAACGGTACGCCTATAGACTCGAGTATATTAACGGTACGCCTATAGACTAGAGTATATTAACGGTACGCCTATAGACTAGAGTATATTAAAGGTACTCCTATAGACTAGAGTATATTAACGGTACGCCTATAGACTAGAGTATATTAACGGTACGCCTATAGACTAGAGTATATTAACGGTACGCCTATAGACTAGAGTATATTAACGGTACGCCTATAGACTAGAGTATATTAAAGGTACTACTAGACATACAACCAGAAAGGAAGCAAAGATCCAGAATGTGGAGATATCAGCACAAAAGTCCTCTGGTTCAGGGAACTTTCCCCAGTTGTCACACACATTCCCACACACACTCACACACATGCACCCACACACACACGCATCCACATTTCCCTGGCCAGCTACATTGATGTGGAATTGTTTGTTTTGTGATTGTGGTTTGGGGAACATCATTTATGAAAGGCAGGAAGCCACGAGGAAAAGTCACACTGGATATCTGATCAGTCAGCCTCTAGTAAAAGGGAGAGGGAGAGGTAGAGGAACAGGGAGTGGAAGAGTCAGGGAGAGGGAGAGGTGGAGGAACAGGGAGAGGAAAAGTCAGGGAGAGGGAGAGGTGGAGGAACAGGGAGTGGAAGAGTCAGGGAGAGGTGGAGGAACAGGGAGTGGAAGAGTCAGGGAGAGGGAGAGGTAGAGGAACAGGGAGTGGAAGAGTCAGGGAGAGGGAGAGGTGGAGGAACAGGGAGTGGAAGAGTCAGGGAGAGGGAGAGCGAGTGAGAAAGACAAGGATAGTGAGAGGCAGAGGTAGAGGTAGAGGTAGCGGGAGAGAGAGAGATAAAGGTGAAAAGCGAGAGAGAGGGAGAGGAACGTGTGATATTGTACCCACTTCTCTCTGTTTGCAACAGGATCTATTCACTTCATTAAATCAACACACATCATAAATGTGACTAATGCATTACTGGGGTTTGTTGGATACTTAACCTCTGAACTTTAACCTCAACCCGACGTTGGTTGTCTGACTCCAAATTGACCCTTGTTCGTGACCCACTAACAAAGATTCACCCTCTCTTTTCTCCTCCATGTGAAAGCCATGGTATATGGCTCCAGGTTTGGCCGGCACACCGAAACCAAAGCTGTCCATCATGTTCGGAGATTCTGGTGTCCCGAAGCTCCTTGTGGTCTTCAGTGGAAACACATGGAAACACATGGTTGTCGTCTATCATAATTCCAAAGAGTTTTTGTGAGGTTTCTCATGTCATCTCTTTATCTTATTGTGCCAGCAGTTTTTATCGAAGTCAGGGAGAGAGAGAGAGCGAGAGAGAGAGAGAGAGAGAGAGAGAGAGAGCGAGAGAGAGAGTGCGAGAGAGAGAGAGAGAGAGAGCGAGAGAGAGAGAGAGAGAGAGTGCGAGAGAGAGAGAGAGAGAGAGAGAGAGAGAGAGAGAGAGAGAGAGAGAGAGAGTGGAGACAGTGGCACTTGTTATCACGTCACTGTCATCAGAATTTCACCCAAGCATCCGAGACTCTCCAATTACACCGCCTTTAGTTTCCATACAATCAAATCAAATCACATTTTATTGGTCACATACACGAGTTTAGCAGATGTTACTGTGGGTGTAGCGAAGTGCTTGTGTAAGTAGTATCTAACAATTTCACAACAATACACACAAATCTAAAGTAAAGTAATGGAATTAAGAATACATGAATATACGGAAGAGAAATGTCGGAGCGGTGTTTGCAGTTGAAGTTATTCTTTAATAACACGGACCCCAAAGCCAATCAGGGGGAGGAAAAGAGGTTGATTCAAAGAGGATAAATCATGGATGTAGATGGTCATTCCTTCCCTGTCCTCAGCAATTCCCTCTCAGTGATTCATTCTCTCAGTGATTCATTCTCTCAGTGATTCATTCTCTCAGTGATTCATTCCCTCAGTGATTCATTCTCTCAGTGATTCATTCTCTCAGTGATTCTTTCTCTCAGTGATTCATTCTCTCAGTGATTCATTCTCTCAGTGATTCTTCCAAGTGAACAGAGGAACAGGATGTAGTTTATACCCAGCCCTCGCCTTTTTATTTTTTTGTAGGTTACCTTTATTTAACTCGGCAAGTCAGTTAAGAACAAATGAGTATTTTCAATGACAGTCTAGGAACAGTGGGTTAACTGCCTGTTCAGGGGCAGAACAACAGATTTTTTACCTCGTCAGCTCAGGGATTCAATCTTGCAACCTTTTGGTTACTAGTCCAACTCTCTAACCACTAGACTACCTGCTGCCCCTAGCCTGTGATTGACCAATTAGAATTCCTTGCAATAAAACTGGGCCAATGGCCAAATAACAAGTATCCTATTTCAGGCTCACTGCATAGACCAATTCCTCCCATGTCTCTGACCCATTGATCAATAATTCCCTATTACAGAAAAAACACTATTTCCATTGATCGTTACTCTATTGACTCGTCCTCTGAGTTGTGTATTTATCTTCTAAATATTCTCACAGCGGCATAGACTAAGATACAGTAGAATAGAATACAGTGTATACATATGAGATGAATAATTCAAGATATGTAAACATTATTAAAGTGACTAGTGCTCCATTATTAAAGTGGCCAGTGATTATATGTACATAGGGCAGCTGCCTCTAATCAGATGTGAAATGCAGGACCATTCTCAGGACAAGCCACAGGACCATCCTCAGGACCATCCTCAGGACCATCCTCAGGACCATCCTCAGGACCAGCCTCAGGACCATCCTTATGACCATCCTCAGGACCAGCCTCAGGACCATCCTCAGGACCATCCTCAGGACCATCCTCAGGACCATCCTCAGGACCAGCCTCAGGACCATCCTTATGACCATCCTCAGGACCAGCCTCAGGACCATCCTCAGGACCATCCTCAGGACCATCCTCAGGACCATCCTCAGGACCATCCTCAGGACCAGCCTCAGGACCATCCTCAGGACCATCCTCAGGACCAGCCTCAGGACCATCCTCAGGACCATCCTCAGGACCATCCTCAGGACCATCCTCAGGACCAGCCAACCACAGGTACTTCATAAGACAGTGTGTCTTTATGTTGGCTGGAGGAAGTTTATCCATTGTTCAAGACTCCCTTCTGTTGAAGTGCTGTTGTCCTTTGTGTTCAGATAACAGTGCTTACCTATGCAGGGCAGGTACTGTACATCTAGTGTTATAGAGAGGCGGACTGGGATCAGAAATCACCGCATCTTTCTAACACATCAGCCCATTTTGGTCCTCGAAGCACCCAAATATTAGACAGACATTTAGCATTTTGTGCAAAAATTCAAAATTCAAATGGCCAAGCCCGTCTGGCATTTGCCCAAAATGCCCTGTGTCCAGTCTGCCCCTGGTGTTGTAGCTTCCCTGTACTGTATTGCAACACACCCAGTTGGAATAAACCGACCTGAACATCCATACTGCCACATGTTTGAGAAGCTGTTAGAAGTGTTCTCATGGCCCAGGCCTGATGCGTGGACTTGACCGTCATACAGTCATTTGTGATGACTGGTTCAGGGTCAACTACTTCAGCTGCTTCTGAAAGAGAAACGTAATGATTGGACTATAATACAATGTTTCCTCATTTCTGGAATTCCAGACAGTGGATATTTACCCCCTACTGGCACACACATACACACTTACACACACACACACACACAAACACACACACACATACACACTTACACACATACACACACACACACACACACGCAGGCACACACTCACACACACACACACACACACACACACACACACACACACACACACACACACACACACACACACACACACACACACACACACACACACACACAAACACACACACACACACACACACACACACACACCACAGGTTTTCTGACAGGAGTGAGTACTCTGGTTAAATGTTAATCCTTCTAGGGAGATTGGATTCTCAAGGCCCCCCCACTGAGTCAGCTCTCAAGCAAACATGGCGTAATTAGACTGAGACACACTGCATCCGGAACACACACACACACACACACACACACACACACACACACACACACACACACACACACACACACACACACACACACACACACACACACACACACACACACACACACACACACATCCTTACCTCCTACCTTCAACAGGACCGGGACCCATTGCATTGCAGACATACCTGAGCACTTTGTACACCACTTGAACCACTGCTCTACACACGCTGCTTGTCTTTCCAGTTCTTTGGTTCTATTAGCTGAACTCTAGGAGCTTTTGGGAGTTCTAAATGAGTGGCCGGAAGTCTCATGCTGTTACTATAGAATTGGGATTAGAATCCTTCTGATTCCATGGCTGTTGCCCCCGTGGCTGAGGTCTGGCTGGGACTGCTAGACTGGCTGTCACTCCCCTGACAGAAGACAATAGCACGCCATGTCACTCAGAGTCCTGGACAATACACAGACCTGGACAATACACCTTCACTTGTGTTACTTCTCAGAGTCCTGGACAATACACCTTCACTGGTGGTACTTCTCAGAGTCCTGGACAAAACACCTTCACTTGTGTTACTTCTCAGAGTCCTGGTCAAACACAAACAACAGTGTGGGAATGTTTATTTTATGATGTCGTGAAGCTCTGTAGCCCATGGTCACGCATGTTTTCATCTCTTTCATTCCAGGCGTCTGTCTGTAGGCCTACGGAGCGCTAGCAAGAGAGCCTTGGGGCGTTGTGCCTCTCTGCAATGTGTAACTGGAAACTCTGGGTAGAATTTACCTCTTTAGGGCTGATCTAGGAACAGCTTTCCCTTTCGCCAAACCTTATGTCAACCAATAAGGTCGGAATGACAAAATTGATCTTGGATCAGTGTTTAAGGAAGATGTCCTCTTTCTCCCTAACAGCTTATCGGTTTGTGACACCCACTTCCTGTTCCTGTAACATTGATCTCAGCCCTGTTGGTTAATGTTAAACCACTAATTTACCGATTTTCATCATGGTTTGTAATCTTTAAGCCCAATGCTAACCTAAAGAGCTGTGCGTGGGTGTTTTGGCATTTCCCTAAAACCGTAAATCAAATTGAATGACGGTTGGTTGGATGCCTGGGATACATAAACCCCACAGTCAGTAAAGTTGAATTAGGCAGAGAAATTTGAGGGATTTGAAGTGAGGTTGTAAAGTAAAATCTAAACGTTGTGTGTGAGTGTTTTAGTAATTCATTCATGGTTTTCTTGGAGGACTCCACCATGCATAAGTTTGAGTGGAGTAGAGTGAGGGGGGGAAAAGGAGGGGGGGGGGGGGGACCCTCTGAGGGGAAATCTGAAGGACAAAAAAAGGCATTTAGAGAAAACACAAATACAGGGAACAGGCCTCAGTAGTAGTTTGTCCTTCCTGGTGGACCTGTGTTCAAGTAGTATTTGTTTTCTTAAATACTTTAGCTGTTCTTCACTGAGCTTGCCTGGCCCAAATAAACCAATCGAACAGATCCTAAAGTGCAAACCTCACCTGTCAGACACTCTAGACAGGCTCAAACAAAACACTTAAAGTATTTGAGAGAAAACACATACTATTTGAACCCAGATCTGCTTCCTGGTAGCCTGGCTTCTCTCCAAATTCATCACAGGACCAATGAACCATTGGTACCGCACCAGCTGTACCTATATTAGTAACAGAACAAGATTTCACTTCTTGTTCATTCGTCCAAGACTCCCTACTCCTTAGATATTTGTGTTTGATATTCTGTAAACCTTTACCAAATATGAGATGCTGAATTAGTCATTTTATTAAATTGACCACTTGCACGTCTGAAACCACTGATTTAAATCACAGTGATACAACGTTTGGATATGCACTCATGGGTACACAGGATTATAACTTTAATAACAGATGTTAGAACGCTCTGTCCTCCCGTCCTCCTCGTCCCATTCTCAGTCCTCAGGGCCGGAACACAACCTGAGCCACGGTTACCACGGTTACCATGGGAGTGACCGACTGTAGTCTTCTTCTCTCAGGGGAAGGAGGGAAGAAGCTCACCTCTCTTAGTAGGGGACTGGAATGAAATAGTATTTTAAAGGGGGAAGGGGGGGGGTCATTTCACCTCTCTGGGTGGGTGAGAGGCTGGAAGGAGGGAAGGGGGAGACTCACCTCTCTCGGTAGGGGGCTGACTGCACTGGCTGCTGGGAGGAAGTGTCTGACAGCACGTAGCTCCTGGGTCACTGTGGAATGCCACAGACACCCAAGGGCTAAGTAAGCCAAGGGCAAGACAAGGGGAGGAGGGAAGGAGGGAGGGAGAGAGGCGGGGAGTGAGCGGAGAGGGTAGAAAACAAGGGAGAGAGAGAGAGAGAGAGAGAGAGAGATGATGTGAGGGGAGAGGGTAGAAAACAAGGGAGAGAGAGAGAGAGAGAGAGAGAGAGAGAGAGAGAGAGAGAGAGAGAGAGAGAGAGAGAGAGAGAGAGAGAGAGAGAGAGAGAGAGAGAGAGAGGGAGAGAGAGAGAGAGAGAGAGAGATGATGTGAGGGGAGAGGGTAGAAAACAAGGGAGAGAGAGAGAGAGAGAGAGAGAGAGAGAGAGAGATGATGTGAGGGGAGAGGGTAGAAAACAAGGGAGAGAGAGAGAGAGAGAGAGAGAGAAGATGTGAGGGGAAAGGGGAAACAGAGAGTAGAAAAAAAGAAGCAGCAAGGTCTGGGATGCTCTCTCTCTCTTTTTCGCTCTGGGAGGGCTGAAAACAAATCGTTTTGACAGTCACCAGAAATACATTTTCCTGCCAAGTCTTAAACAACTGCAGCCAAATGTATCTCCCTCCCTCCAGTCTCTAACCTTATGTGAAGAAATAGGGGAGCAGTCTACACAAATATTTTATTTGGGATCTCACTAGGAGTCTCCTCAGGAGGACTGGACTATATATTCAATTAACATTTTATTGCAGTGGGCTAAATCAGGATCGCACAGAGTGATTCTTGGTGTTATTAAACAAATCTAATTTGAAACAAAAGTATACACCTCACACACATGGTTATGGGCTTTAAAAAAAGAAGACACCTGCACCATGTCAGATATTACACTTTATATACATCACAGAAGACTGAAATATAGCAGAACCGTTTGACATAGGAACACCGGATTTTCTGAATGGTTTTTAAATAATGTTTATTAATTATGAAATTCTGAAAAATATTAAGAACATTCCACCCATGAGGCCACTAGAGGGCGATTTGGTGATTTGACTGCAAGAAAGGGGTACGATTTGAGGGCTGAGATTTGGCTGGAGATTCAGTAATGGTTCGTGAGAATACCCTGAGCTAAATACTCTAAATGGCTCTCACATGACACAGATAAGCCTGGCCTGGAAGAGCCTTGGTGACCCTGTATGGCTGGGTATTGACTGGGGCTGCCCTCATTTACCCCCTTCACCCTGGTAGGGCTCCATGCTCCACTCTGTGAATCCCTGCAGATTTGGTTATGGCTAACGAGAATAGCCTGAGTTAAATACTCCGAACACTCAGTAGCTCTCACGTTGCAGAGATAAGCCTGGCTCATCTGTCTGACTGGTTCTTGACTGGGGTTGCCATCATTTACCTCCTTCACCCTCAATGGTCTCCAGTTTCATCCTCTTAGTCTCTACTCCCACCAGGAGTAGGAAGAAGTTACCCACTGACCCTCCAACCACTGATCCAAGTTCAGATATTATTCAACTCCCTAATTGTTATGGTTAGGATCAGAGGTTAAACTGATCCTAGATCTGTTGTTAATAGCAACTTCAATTCCTTCCTCCACCTGTTGATTCCCAGTCAGACAGACCAGCCAAACTGCACTCTGACCTCTCTGTAACCCTGCTCACACAGGAAGTTGCAGCCAGGGGGAAGGTGTTGTGAGGAGTTCGGTGAATCCCAAACCACACCCTCGCCCCTACCAACTCTCTCGGAGGGCCCTCCGTTGTCACGTGTTACTGACGAAACTCAGAGGGTGACTTCCAGAGAGTGGTGTGGGGATCAATGAACCCATCAACTTAACCAATTCCCCTTGTCCTTTTACATGATATACACTTCAGGAACAGTTAAACATTTCATTTGGGAGGTGTTTCATATTTTACATGTGTCAAGTCTCCAAATCAGACATAAACAAATGCAGGTAGCATACAATTAGGCACGTCTCTCCATTCTTTTGTATTATCGTGGTGCATGTCGGGATAGCACTTGGCTCTAAAGTCTGCAGCCTTGCTGGTTTGGCCGAAGTGGCTATTGGAGGGTCTAATAATTAGCCCCTATATCCTCTATGATTTTCAATCCCTCCACTTTGGGGCACTTGTGCATGGAGGACCGAGGGGTGAGGGGAAGGGGAAGGGAGTGATTTGGGATTCAGCCGTTGTGTTTCTGAGTCACAGTGGGTAGTCAGGAAATGGCTGCTAGCCCCTCTGACTACCAGCGTCAACCCAGCATCCCCCATCCCGTCCTCCCCTGACCACCCAGGTTTAGGTTTAAACAAGAGCCTTATAGGACCACCATCCTAACAAGTCCCTTACCCCGTGACATTTTCTCTCCCCCACCTCTCTCTCTACCCCACGTCTCTCTCTCTCTCTCTCTCTCCATCTCTCTCTCTCTGTTAAATTAGTTGATGAAATGAAAACAGTATAAAAAACAGATGGACAGTGGGTCATCTATTTTCAAAAGTTTTACTTATTAAAAGTTAGTAAGTTGCCCTCTTAAAACCCACTAGAGCCACACAGTGTTCTGAGTACTTCTCCATCATTCCCATGTAAATCTTAAGGGTTGGGGAGGTGAGAAACCCAATGGACAGGCTCAACCCAATGAAAACCAATGAAATCCACATGTAAAAAAAAACACGTGCAAAACTGAACCGATGTTCTGAACTCCCTTGGTTACGTCCCAAGTGAAACCCTATTACCTATATAGTGACTTTGGTAAGGTTCAATTTTGGTGGTAACCAATGACTCATCCCTCTATGGCTGTCTAGGGCTTAATTAGTGGTCCTGCTCTTATGACATATCACATTACCATCCATATACAGATGGTGCAATGCTAAGTTTTATATAAAGTATGTCAAAATATATCATAAACGTAAAGCCCAAAACTCATCTAAAGTCCTACTCCCAAGAAATAACTTTTGCTCCCATGATTTTGAAGTCTATATTCTCATTCCTGCTTCGATAATGCAGTCCTAACTTTACTTCAGGAGAAGCAACATAATTCTAGCTACTTTCAAACAATCCTGCGGTAACTCCTTTTGATTTAGAACCTTTTAGGGCTAGGCGTCCTGCTAGCGGTAGCTAGCGGATGCTAGCGGTTGAAAGCTTAAATTCTTGTTAATCTAACTGCACTGTCCAATTTACAGTAACTACTACAGTGAAAACATGCCATGCGATTGTTTGAGGATGGCGCCCCTCATCAAAATATTTTTTCAGAAATTCACAAATAGCGATGAATTATTCACTTACTTTTTAAAAATCTTCCTCTGATATGTCATCCAAAGGGTCCCAGCTATACCATGTAGTGTCGTTTTGTTAGATAAAATTATTCTTTATATCCCAAAAAGTCTGTTTAGTTGTCGCCATCGATTTGAGTAATCCACTTGTTCAACATGCAGAGAAAGGAATCCGAAAATCTACCCATAAACTTTGTTTCAACAAGTCAAAATAAGTTTCTATTTACTCCTCAAATACCCTAAAATGTAATCAAACTATAATATTTCTTATGGAACGAAGTATGTTCAATAGGAACCAATTTTAGCAGGTGCATCCTGTCTTCATGTCGCTCGCAAACACGAATTTCCAATACTGTGTCCCTGTACTAAAACTGATATTTCTTATTCGTTTTGGAAGTTACAAGCCTGAAAACTTGAAAATAGACTGCTGACACCCTACGGAAGCCATAAGAATTGCGTCCTGGGAGCTAATTGTCAGTATACCCTTATACATGCTCATTGTAAGAGCATGGTCTCTCTCCCCAAATAAATTTGGTTGGTTTTTCTTTGGATTTTCTCCTACCATAACTTTGTGTTATATTCTCCTATATCATTTTAACATTTCTACAAACTTCAAAGTGTTTTCTTTCCAATGGTACCAATTATATACATATCCTGGCTTCAGGGCCTGAGCAACAGGCAGTTTACTTTGGGCATGTCATTCAGGCGGAAATTGAGAAAAAAGGGGCCTAGCCCCTAGAATCCAGCCGCACCAATGTGTCAGAGGAAGCACCGTACACCTAGCAACCTGGTCAGCGTGCACTGTGCCCGGCCCGCCACAGGAGTTTCTAGTGCGGCTAAACCCTCTCTAACCCGGACAACGCTGGGCAATTGTGCGCCGCCCCATGGGCCTCCGGGTCACGGCTGGCTGCGACAGAGCCTGGGCTCGAACCCAGAAATTCTGGTGGACCAGCTAGTACTGCAATGCACCCGGGTGGCACCCCTAAGAAGTTTTTAAGGAGCTACAAATTTGGCGCTGCAGTATTTAAGCCAGGTTCCATGGCTCAGGAAAAAAACATCAACAGATTTTTCCTCTGAAACTAGTCTGCTCCAGGGCGCTTTCTGATGCACTCTCTGCCTGCCAAATGGCACCTTATGGCACCCCATGGGCCCCTGTCAAAAGCAATGCACTTTGTAGGGAACAGGGTGCCATTTGGGATGCACATACTGTCTTTACAGCCTAGTAATGGCCACAGAAACATAGAAATATATTTAACCCTGAATGGCTCCTACACAGTGGGGAGTTCTTTTCCATTACCTTGGCTTTGGCAGCAGTGGTTGTATTGTAGCTGTGATGGAGAGAGAGTGAGAGAGAGTTTGAGAGTTTGAGAGAGAGAGAGAGAGAGAGAGAGAGAAAGAGAGAGAGAGAGAGAGAGAGAGAGAGAGAGAGAGAGAAAAAAAATAAAGAAAGCGAGAGAAAGAGCAAGAAAGAGAAAGAGAGAGAGAATGAGAGAGAGAAAGAGCGAGCGAAAGCGAGAGCGAGAGAGATAGAGTGAGGAGAGAGAGCGAGAGAGAGAGGAGAGAGAGAGAGAGAGCGAAAGTGAAAGTGAGAGAGAGAAGGAGAGAGAGTGAGAGCGAAAGTGA
Organism: Oncorhynchus clarkii lewisi; assembly: GCF_045791955.1. Taxonomy (NCBI): domain Eukaryota; kingdom Metazoa; phylum Chordata; class Actinopteri; order Salmoniformes; family Salmonidae; genus Oncorhynchus; species Oncorhynchus clarkii. The sequence continues at coordinate 4,180,439 of NC_092167.1, forward strand.
GAGAGAGAAAAATATTGCTTGTGTCTTGAGCCAGTGAAAACGGATAAATACAGAGAGAGGTAAAGGTTAAATGGAAAGATAGAAAGATAAATATTTTCCACTCCCTCCCCCTTCTCTCCTTCTCTCCTTCTCTCCTTCTCCCTTCCTCTCCTCAGGAGGTGAAATCAAAGCCCCGCTGGCACGTGCTCAGCAGATGGACCCATGGTCCAGGCTTATAAGGACTCTCTCTCTCTCTCTCTCTCTCCCTCCCTCCCTCCCTCCCTCCCTCCCTCCCTCCCTGCCTCCCTTGCTCTCTCTAAATTTCGATTAAATTCAAGGGGGTTTATTGGCATGGGAAACATATGTTTACGTTGCCAAAGCAAGTGAAATAGATAAACAAAAGTGAAATAAACAATAGAAAGTGAACAGTAAATAAATAAAGACATTTCAAATGTCATATTATGTCTATATACAGTGTTGTAACGATGTGCAAATAGTGAAACTACAAAAGGAAAAATAAATAAGCATGGGTTGTAATTACAGTTGTGTTTGTTCTTCACTGGTTGTCCGCTTCTTGTGGCAACAGGTCACAAATCTTGCTGCTGTGATGGCAAACTGTGGTATTTCACCCAGTAGATATGGGAGGATCTGTGTAATCTGAGGGAAATACATTGGGGCAAAAAAGTATTTAGTCAGCCACCAATTGTGCAAGTTCTCCCACTTAAAAAGATGAGAGAGGCCTGTAATTTTCATCATAGGTACACTTCAACTATGACAGACAAAATTAGAAAAAAAATCCAGAAAATCACATTGGAGGATTTTTAATGAATTTATTTGCAAATTAAATTTTGTTAATTCTTTCCAATGTGTTGGGTCTAATTGTGTTGCAGTCTCTCTCTCTTGCTCGCTCTCTCACTCTCTCTCTTATTCCTCTCCTCATCCATCTCTCTCAGGCATTGAAAGCCCAGGTCCACATTCTCCTGCTTTCTCATATTCCACTAAAGCCCACACACTTTAAGTGGATCTTTATCAGCAATACCCCAGTCAGGCTCTGTTGTGTTCTGTTGTGTTCAGACATGCTCTACCTTCCAATCTATCTTCTATCTCCTCCTCTAGCCTTCTCGTCTTCTCCTCCATACTGCCTAGCTAATCCTACTTATATCTCAGTTTTCCTTCCTCCACAACATAAGACTAATTGTTCTCTTACTGCAGCCCTCTGTGACCCTGTGCAAGGTTGATATCAATGTGTACATTGGTGTCACATTAGACCCTATGAGTATCAGAAGAGATCTGCTGTTAGATCTGTCAACCTAATCTGACAGAGAGAGAGAGTGACACCTGTGCTGTTCTCTATTGGTGAGGAACTAATGAAAAGTGTGTCACTGGTGTAACGAACGATGTAACACACACTGATATACACCCTATTCCCTATATAGTGCACTATGGGATCTGGTCAAAATCAGTGCACTATATAGGGTACAGCGTGATATTTGGGATTCAGGCATGGTGTAGAGTAACACTTTGTAAGTTCTTGGGCGGTGCGGTGAGTGGTGTGGTTCTACTGACAGACCTCCACAGGGGGGTGAATGGTGGAAGTCTGACACCTGGACTGCGTTTCAATCGGCACCCTATTCCCTATGGGCCCTGGTCAAAAGTAGTGCACTATATAGGGAATAGGGGGCTATTTGGGATGCATCCGCATCATTTCCCCCCTCTAGTTGTTTAGTTATTATGGCACCACTTCCCCCTCTAGTTGTTTAGTTAATATGGCACCACTTCCCCTATAGTTGTTTAGTTGTTATGGCACCACTTCCCCCTCCAGTTGTTTAGTTAATATGGCACCACTTCCCCCCTCTAGTTGTTTAGGTAATATGGCACCACCTCCCCCTCTAGTTGTTTAGTTAATATGGCACCACTTGGCCCCTTGTAGTTGTTTAGTTAATATGGCACCACTTCCCCCTCCAGTTGTTTAGGTAATAAGGCACCACTTCCCCCTCTAGTTGTTTAGTTAATATGGCACCACTTCCCCCTCCAGTTTTTTAGTTAATATGGCACCACTTCCCCCTCCAGTTGTTTAGTTAATATGGCACCACCTCCCCCTCTAGTTGTTTAGTTAATATGGCACCACTTGGCCCCTTGTAGTAGTTTAGTTAATATGGCACCACTTGGCCCCTTGTAGTTGTTTAGTTAATATGGCACCACTTCCCCCTCTAGTTGTTTAGTTAATATGGCACCACTTGGCCCTGTCACGTTCTGACCTTAGTTCCTTTGTTTTGTCTTTTGTTTTAGTATGGTCAGGGCGTGAGTTGGGTGGGTTGTCTATGTTAGTTTTTCTATGATTTTCTATTTCTGTGTTTGGCCTGATATGGTTCTCAATCAGAGGCAGCTGTCTATCGTTGTCCCTGATTGAGAACCATATTTAGGTAGCCTGTTTTCAATAGTGTTTTGTGGGTGGTTATTTTCAGTCTTTGTGTGTCTGCACCAGATAGAACTGTTTCGGTTTTCACTTTGTTGTTTTGTATTTTGAAGTGTTCAGTTTCATTAAAGAAAGATGAACACTTACCACGCTGCGCTTTGGTCCTCTCCTTCCACCGACGACAACCCTTACAGGCCCCTAGTAGTTGTTTGGCTGATAGATAAAACATGTATTTTAAAACTAACATCCCTTTCTTTTACACTCTTAGTTTAAAAGGTGCTCTCTAGAACGTCGTTGTCTAGAACGTCGTTGTTCGGCTGTCTCCATACGATGACCCTTTGGAGAACCCTTTTTTGGTAGAAAGATTTCGGGTTCCATGTAGAGCCCTGTGTAGAGCCCTGTGTCAGCTAACAATGTCAGCTAGCACTAGTTGAACACAGCAGAGATACTGCACCTCCCGCACCTGCACCTCCTTCACCTCCTGCACCTCCTCTCTCTCTCTGACTGTTTTTAAACACAGAACATTCCTTTTAAATGACATGCAGTGCAGACACCATCTAGCCAGCTGAGTATTGTAACTAACGACCAGCTGTGTTCACTTCCATTGAGCTGTGCTGTGATGAACAGGGAGACTGAGCTGAAAGCAGTGGGTGGCTAGCCCTGGAGAGAGGGGAACCATCCTGTCATAGCCCTCTTAACAGCTGTAGATGTGTGTGTGTACAGTATTTGCTTGCTCATCACAGCTGGGAACTAACTAACCACAGGCATGAAGCTCCGCCCGGGACTAGGAGTTAGTGGGTGACAGACAGACAGGGACTGGCCCGGGACTAGGAGTTAGTGGGTGACAGACAGACAGGGACTGGCCCGGGACTAGGAGTTAGTGGGTGACTGACAGAGTGAGAGAAGTGAGTGAGAGAAGTGCTCAGGTCTGTCTCCATCTGTTTCTCTATATGACTCAGCAGAAAGATGACATGATAAGACAGTGATGAGGGTTGATGGAACCACATGAGAGAAAGAGAGCGTGCCTGTGTGTTCACGTCTTCTATAACTTATTGGTTGGCCTTGAACACATGTCCTCTGATCAGTGCTAGTACAGATGTAGGATCTTAATTTGATCACCCTGTTGCAGAACTTTCCTGCACTGCAGGAAATGTAAAACATTTCTGAAGTTCATGATTTCTACTTTGAAATGATAGCTAGTTTGTCGATCCCTCAGGGCTGGAGTCCATCTTTTCCCAGACTGCACCTGTCGTCCTGTTCTCGACTTCAGGACCTTTCTGACTAATCACAGAGGAAACTTGCATTCTCTCTCTCTCTCTCTCTCTCTCTCTCTCTCGCTCTCTCTCCTTATATTTCTATCTTACTCTCAGAACTACAGTATACTGCATCTCCCTTTCACATCTCTCTTTCTCTCACATTCTCTCTTTCTCTCTCCCTCTCCCCTATCTATATTCCACCCACTTGTTCTCTCTCGCTCTTTTCTCCCTCTCTCTCCCCTCTAATGCCCTGACAGATGGGTTATCAATCTCTCTTCTTTCTAAAGCTTCATCCCCAAAACAACAAAACAGCCTTCAACATTCCCTGTAGGTCTAAACTGGCCTCTGACCAAACTCTATGCCTCAGCCATATGACAGTATCTTTCTTATAGAATATCGGCTACAGTATTTATCTTAGATAATAGTTGTCTATCTGTCTTATGAGGTGAAAAGCAGACCAAGCACTCTCAGATGACGTCATGTTAGGGTTCTAACCACGGATGATATAAATCTGACAAGAATCAAATTAGGAACACAGACATGGGTGGTTCCTGGAGCATGAGAACTAAAATCTACAATCTGGGATCTGGGAATCTGCCGTCTTTTCGTTTTTTTTCAAATAAAAAAGTGGGCCTTTAAAGAAACATTTGGGAGAGACAGACCAATGCAGCCGGTTCATTCCCAGAGTTAGTTTTGACCTCGTCCATCATTCTACATTTTCGCAGAGAGAGGGAACCAATGCGGGCCAGCGGGCTACCTTGTCACCCTCAGCCTCAGGGCCACTGGAATAACTGAGTTTTCCACTATGGCTTCAGATTTTCACATCTCTCACCATCTCCCCAAGTATGTAAACAGTGAGGATTGCCAGCAGAAACAGACAAACGTGTAGTTCAGGGTGTAATCTATCCTCACTCCTACACTCTGCTCTGACAATCATCCTAGCACCCCAAGCACCTGTCCACACTCACCTTGTACAACTGCATTTGGCACACGTGATTACACAAGCATTGCGGCGACACCCCATAATGGCTGTGTAAACATGTTTGTGCAGAACAACTCTCCGTTGTATTACAACAATATCCGTTGCACCAAAACCATTGTGTCAAATGCATTGTACATCAGTTGTACAGCCTGAGTGTGAACAGGGCCCAATAGAATGGCCTGTGAAGTTATTATGAGTCTGTGAGTAAATAAACACAACTCAGCCTCCATGGATTCGTCCCAAATGGGACCCTACTTCCTATGTACTCAAAAGTAGTGCACTATGTAGGGAATAGAGTTCTATTGTGGACACAACCCATCTTGTTGCCAGCCATGGTGTTATGATGCATTCTGCGCAGGTTGAGTTGGTTTGTGAAACGCCAAGCCCCTAACCTTTCCATTTTCTAAGGCCAATCTTGTCTCCCAAGCAACTGGCACAGCTGACATGCTGATCTGCTGTATTTCAAATTGCGGTTAAAGTTGGGACTGTCTGTTTAAAATTTTAAAAAAGTTTACTAGCACAGAGAGAGACAGAAAGAGAAAACGAGACAGAACGAACAAGAGACATATATAGAGAGAGAGTTGGAGAGCGAGAGAGAGTTGGAGAGAGAGAGAGAGAGAGTGAGAGAGAGAGAGAGAGAGAGAGAGAGAGAGAGAGAGAGAGGGAGCGAGCGAGAGAAAGAGAGAGAGAGAGAGTTGGAGAGAGAGAGAGAGAGAGAGAGAGAGAGAGAGAGAGAGAGAGAGAGAGAGAGAGAGAGAGAGAGAGAGAGAGAGAGAGAGAGAGAGAGAGAGAGAGAGAGAGAGAGAGAGAGAGAGAGAGAGAGAGAGAGAGAGAGAGAGAGAGAGAGAGAGAGAGAGAGAGAGAGAGAGAGAGAGAGACAGAACTGACTCGTAACAGACTGACTTTAACTTTGACTCACTTCTTCAGACTGAAACTAAAGTGCTGTGTCTGCATCTGGATCTCTCTAGTCGGAGCCTTAGAATGTCAGAACATCAAAACGGGGGTTGGGGGTTAGTGGGTACAGTCTCACGACTTGGTGCCATGGTAACTTGCTGTGTCCCTGTTAACTATGAGTCACCATCCCAGCAGCAGCACCCTGTTGGGTTGGCACACACACCGAGTGTTGGCATCGAGGACCGTTGGCATCACACACACTTCATGTTCCAATGCCAGACAGGTTTGTGTTGAGCTCCTCTACAACTACATGGAATCAAGACCAAATCCAGACATGTAATGTGGAATGAGGAGGGATTTCACAAATGACCACTTTATAACAGTTTTGATGTGGGCGTCAGACGCTCACCCCTGTTCAGCAGACATACAGTGTTAATCATGAGCTTCAACAGTCTTTATTGATTGGCCCTTACGGGGCCTTCTGAGTTCTCAGTGTGTGAAGGGAGCAGCTTCCTGCTTTCTGTCAGTAGGAGAAGAGAGGTGAGGAGAGGAGAAGAGAAGAGAGGAGAGGAGAGGAGAGGAGAGGAGAGGAGAAGAGAGGAGAGGAGAAGAGAGGAGAGGAGAGGAGAGGAGAGGAGAGGAGAGGAGAGGAGAGGAGAGGAGAGGAGAGGAGAGGAGAGGAGAGGAGGGGCTGGTGTTCAACTGGCATGCTACATCATCCACTATATGTCCTGGGGACTGTCTGCTACATCATCCACTATATGTCCTGGGGACTGTCTGCTATATCATCCACTATATGTCCTAGGGACTGTCTGCTACATCATCCACTATATGTCCTGGGGACTGTCTGCTACATCATCCACTATATGTCCTGGGGACTGTCTGCTATATCATCCACTATATGTCCTGGGGACTGCCTGCTACATCATCCACTATATGTCCTGGGGACTGCCTGCTACATCATCCACTATATGTCCTAGGGACTGTCTGCTACCTCATCCACTATATGTCCTAGGGACTGTCTGCTACATCATCCACTATATGTCCTGGGGACTGTCTGCTATATCATCCACTATATGTCCTAGGGACTGTCTGCTACATCATCCACTATATGTCCTGGGGACTGTCTGCTACATCATCCACTATATGTCCTGGGGACTGCCTGCTACATCATCCACTATATGTCCTAAGGACTGTCTGCTACCTCATCCACTATATGTCCTAGGGACTGTCTGCTACATCATCCACTATATGTCCTGGGGACTGTCTGCTACATCATCCACTATATGTCCTGGGGACTGTCTGCTATATCATCCACTATATGTCCTGGGGACTGTCTGCTACATCATCCACTATATGTCCTGGGGACTGTCTGCTACATCATCCACTATATGTCCTGGATAGATATATGTTCTGTTCTGCTGTTTCACTCAATACACATAGCACAGGAGGTTGGTGGCACCTTTTTAGGGGAGGACAGGCTCGTGGTAATGGCTGGAGTGGAGTTGTATCAAATAAATCAAACATGTTTTCCATGGATATAGTGTTTATGGAAATGGAATCTGTCTTCTCTTCATTGGCTGGATATTGCCAAACATTGTCTTATCTGTTAGAGGAAATAGGCCATGTTTTTCACATTTAGGAGAATCAGTTGTTTATATAACAATGACCACAGACTTCGCTCAGCATAGTTTCACTTAACACTCTAAACAACACAAGTACACATTCCAAAAAAGAACTCTACAAGAATCTAGAATATCCCCTTCATGTATTGCATCATAGGCACTAGTAATACATACCATCTGAAATAAACACAAGCCATCAATGAAGGTTGCTGGAGCAGAACAAATATGAAACGCATCCCAAATGGTATCATGTTCCCTATAAAGTTAACTACTTTCTATTGATTTAAAAGTAGTGCACTATAAAGGGAATAGGGTGCCATTTGGGACAGAATGTACTGGCTGACTTTGGCAGGGACAGAAAGGCCATGCTGTATGGAACGCAGTTTGGGTCTTTACGCGTCAGAAAAGATACACGACAAATAACACTATTCTATTATAGAATGTTGTGTGTTGAATTTGCACGTGCAAGCCAAGCGCTACCATTACGATCACTGTCAAGCTGTACAATACTGCGTTGGTAATAAGGCATTATTTGTTCGACCGAATGGGAAAACCTTTGTGAGCATTGGAAATTAGGTCAGGATCAGTAGAGCAGGATCAAACATTTTTGCAAATATCTTTGATACAGTGTGTCTTTGATACAGATGTATCTTTGATACAGGGTGTCTTTGATACAGATGTATCTTTGATATCTTTGATACAGGGTGTCTTTGATACAGATGTATCTTTGATACAGATGTATCTTTGATATCTTTGATACAGGGTGTCTTTGATACAGATATATCTTTGATACAGGGTGTCTTTGATACAGATATATCTTTGATATCTTTGATACAGGGTATCTTTGATACAGATGTATCTTTGATACAGGGTGTCTTTGATACAGATGTATCTTTGATATCTTTGATACAGGGTGTCTTTGATACAGATGTATCTTTGATACAGATGTATCTTTGATATCTTTGATACAGGGTGTCTTTGATACAGATATATCTTTGATACAGGGTGTCTTTGATACAGATATATCTTTGATATCTTTGATACAGATGTATCTTTGATACAGATGTATCTTTGATATCTTTGATACAGGGTGTCTTTGATACAGATATATCTTTGATACAGGGTGTCTTTGATACAGATATATCTTTGATATCTTTTATACAGATGTATCTTTGATACAGATGTATCTTTGATATCTTTGATACAGGGTGTCTTTGATACAGATATATCTTTGATACGGGGTGTCTTTGATACAGATGTATCTTTGATACAGATATATCTTTGATACAGGGTGTCTTTGATACAGATATATCTTTTATACAGGGTGTCTTTGATACAGGGTGTCTTTGATACAGATATATCTTTGATACAGGGTGTCTTTGATACAGATATATCTTTGATACAGGGTGTCTTTGATACAGATATGTCTTTGATACAGAGTGTCTTTGATACAGGGTGTCTTTGATACAGATATATCTTTGATACAGGGTGTCTTTGATACAGATGTATCTTTGATACAGGGTGTCTTTGATACAGATGTATCTTTGATATGGGGTGTCTTTGATACAGATATATCTTTGATATCTTTGATACAGATGTATCTTTGATACAGATGTATCTTTGATATCTTTGATACAGGGTGTCTTTGATACAGATGTATCTTTGATATGGGGTGTCTTTGATACAGATATATCTTTGATATCTTTGATACAGATGTATCTTTGATACAGATATATCTTTGATACAGGGTGTCTTTGATACAGATATATATTTGATACAGGGTGTCTTTGATACAGATGTATATTTCTTTATTTTTTATTTTACCTTTATTTAACTAGGCAAGTCAGTTAAGAACAAATTTTAATTTTCAATGACGGCCTAAGAACAGTGGGTTAACTGCCTGTTCAGGGGCAGAACGACAGACTTGTCAGCTCAGGAGTTTTGAACTTGCAACCTTCCGGTTACTAGTCCAACACTATAACCACTAGGCTATCCTGCCGCCCTTGTATCTTTGATACAGGGTATCTAGCTAGCTTTAGCTTGGTACCTAGCTAGCACCAATGCAACCAGCCTGAAAACAATGACCAGTAGAAACTGCAGTCATTTTCAATATTCTTAGCAATAATTTAGGAATCCATGTGAGTATTAGCTAGGTAGACACTTGTTGTTCTCCTATTGAAACAACTAGCTAGCCAGCTACTTAACCCTGTTGCCCAAAACTAACATTATAAGCAGCCTGCTAGCTTCATCTGGCTAGTATGGCTTGGCCAGACCGGTTTCTGTGTTGTGAAGCTAGCCACAATAAGGACTAGCCACAATAGTGAAATTTGCGTCTTGCCTTCACCATTAATCACCATTAATCAAATAAGAACTGTCTTATAAATTAGGGGTATTTTAGATGATGACACCTATCTAGATAGTTAGCTAGCTAACTATCACCACTGAAGCAGATGTCGTTTTGCTATGCTTTTGGGGAAGAACATTGTTTGCATCTATAAACTAGTTAGCTTTTTTAATGACCATCACTGTCCAGAGCTTGGGGAAGTGTGTCAGCGGCAGGCGCACGAGGCAAAACTTTACCAGCATCATAGCATAGGTATCGGTGAATCATTGTGACATATGCAATACTGGTGTTAGTGTAATCAATGTGTAATAACTACATAATAAATGAATGAACGTGTTGAATTATTACGTGATGTGCAGTATTTGACGTATATATTTTTTGTCACGCAAAGACCCAAACGGCGTGCCATATCCATAATATGCATAATGCTGTGGGATGTACACTTACTGCTGCTATTAGAACAGACTGTTGTTTTCACTTGACTTGATACACACCGATGTAAACACAGAGGGAGGAAGGGGTGAGAGGAGGGAGGGGGAGGGAGGGGGGAGAGAGGGAGGGAGGGGGGAGAGAGGGAGGGGGGAGGGGGGGAGATAGGGAGGGAGGGGGAGGGGGGAGAGGGAGGGGGTGAGAGGAGGAGAGATGAAAGAGGGACAGAGGGAAAGGGGGGAAGCGAGAGAGGGGAGAAAGGAGGGATATGCAAATGCCAATAGAGAAGGATGCAGAGGGAGGGAGGAAGAGAGAGAGTGGGAGGGAGGAAGAGAGAGAGTGGGAGAGAGGGAGGGGGGAGGAAGGGAGGGAGGAAGAGAGAGAGTGGGAGAGAGGGAGGGGGGAGGAAGGGAGGGAGGAAGAGAGAGAGTGGGAGAGAGGGAGGGAGGGGGGAGGAAGGGAGGGAGGAAGAGAGAGAGTGGGAGAGAGGGAGAAATGGAAAAAGGGGGATGGGTTCGAGAGAGAAAACAGGCACAGGGTTGATAGCCCACATTGTTTAATGCCAAGAAAAGCAGCTCAGATGAAGATTGAAGGAGATGGTTTAAGAATCAACACAATGAAGTCTGGGATGAGCTGCTGGTGTCTGTCTGTCTGTCTGTCTGTCTCTGTCTGTCTGTCTGTCTGTCTGTCTGTCTGTCTCTGTCTGTCTCTGTCTGTCTGTCTGTCTGTCTGTCTGTCTGTCTCTGTCTGTCTGTCTGTCTGTCTGTCTGTCTGTCTGTCTGTCTGTCTGTCTGTCTCTGTCTGTCTGTCTGTCTGTCTGTCTCTGTCTGTCTGTCTGTCTCTGTCTGTCTGTCTGTCTGTCTGTCTGTCTGTCTGTCTCTGTCTGTCTGTCTGTCTGTCTGTGTGTGTGAAAGAGAAAAAGTGTGTGTGTTTGTATGCATGCGTCCATGCATGCATATGTGTGTGTGTGTGTGTCTCTGTACGCATGTGTGTGTGTAGTCTACCTCCAGCCTACCTCTGCCATCCAGGTTCTTAATGAAAGAGCTCATTATGTTTATATGGCCACTACTTAAGAGCAGACCCAGACTAATAATACCTATTTTCACTGCTCTCAACCCGACACCAAAGACTGACACTATAAATCACATGCTACTCATTGGTGTAATTAATCACGTTTTGCCAGACTTCTTGACTCTGGGTACGGCTTAGTAGCGACCTCAACAAAACTTTAAAGTCAAACTTCATTATCAGAGTAATGTTTTCATTTTTGCTGACTCATTCAAGTGTTGGAGTTCCATATCAAAAGCGAAGGCTACGCAGCCTCATATTTCATAGTGATTAACCTGGAGGAGGGATGAGCAACTCGCTCTCACAGTTTCACGTTACAATTACACGTTCATCCATATTTCATAGTGATTAACCTGGAGGAGGGATGAGCAACTAGCTCTCACAGTCTCACGTCACAATTACACGTTCATCCATGTTTCATAGTGATTAACCTGGAGGAGGGATGAGCAACTAGCTCTCACAGTTTCACGTTACAATTACACGTTCATCCATGTTTCATAGTGATTAACCTGGAGGAGGGATGAGCAACTAGCTCTCACAGTTTCACGTTACAATTACACGTTCATCCATGTTTCATAGTGATTAACCTGGAGGAGGGATGAGCAACTAGCTCTCACAGTTTCACTTCACAATTACACATTCATCCATGTTTCATAGTGATTAACCTGGAGGAGGGATGAGCAACTAGCTCTCACAGTTTCACTTCACAATTACACGTTCATCCATATTTCATAGTGATTAACCTGGAGGAGGGATGAGCAACTAGCTCTCACAGTTTCACGTCACAATTACACGTTCATCCATGTTTCTCAAATATAGAATTTCTAAGTTCTTCCAAATGTCAAATTTCGAAGTGTTTAAGATTAAGTTTAGGCATTAACTTTGATTTGTTCAAGTTAGACATCAACTCCAAATGGTTAAGGTCTGGGATAGGCTTCAAACAAAAATATTGCCGGATTTGAACTCGCAACCTTTGGAATCAGAGGCAGATGCTTAGACAACACCCTATCAAAACTGAAACCTACTTAAGGTAACAGTGATCACTGTTGCCCCTCGTGGCCGGTTTCCATGCCATCTCCCAACGTCCTCAGACATGGATGGACGTCCAATAGGGACTTGTATCACGGGTGACCTGGCTGGAGATGAGTGGCTTTTCCACTGAAACACAAATAGACTGGGGTAAATCATCTAAAGCATTGTGGCAATAGAAGCAAAACAGAAAACAAGAAATAGACAATATCTTCTTTTTTAGGGTTCATATAACTGCTGAAATGGGTGGATAGCATGGCGGACTTTGGTGTCTGTTTTTGGTGGGAAAGTTTGTATTGTGTGTGTGTTTGGCCTTGGGGTTCTACCCCTGCGGACTTCTACTCAGTGAGACCATAACCCTGCAGCCACAGGGTTCACCACAGAAACGACCTGCGGCCTACAGGGGTTAGAGGTCAGGGGTCATTGTTCCCAGGGGGTGCAGTGGCGACACCCCAGGAGCTGGGCAGACAGGGTGTGTGTGTGTGTGTGTGTGTGTGTGTGTGTGTGTGTGTGTGTGTGTGTGTGTGTGTGTGTGTGTGTGTTGGGCAGACAGGGGCGTGAAGCCCCCCTAATGAACAACGACTCCATCAATTAGAGGGGGAACGTAAAAATCTCAAATGAAAAGATAGTTAGGAGAAAAAGGAAAGTGGAACTGGTGGATAATTCTCTGTGACCCTAGTGGGCTGTCTGGCTTATGATACAGCTTTGGACTAAATATTACACATGTCTGAACAGCTATAGATTTATACAATAACGCTGCCTCCCCATCTCTCCATTGTATCCAGATGCCAGTGAATTGAGTGGCAATTGGAAAGTCCTGAGGCTAGATGGGACAATGAATGTTTTAAACGGGCAATTGGGGTTTGGTGAAAAGGCAACTAATGGCAAGACAATGTGTAACCAATGGAGGGGTCTGTGAAGCCCTTCAGAGCTCTTTTCATAAAGCCAGCGGAAAGTAAATAGACTGTCTGGCCCTCAATACTAAACCACAATATCCCAGAGAATAAGACACTGACCTAAGGTCTGTCTTCATGACACCCCTAATAGTAAAGGTTAAGACTTTGGGAGAGTAAGCTGTTTCTAGACCAGTGCCTAGGGGCAACTTCTACCCAGAGCCATATTTACCAGCTGCAAAGAATCATTTGCCTAATTATGCCTGAGGATACAAAACATGTATGACTTTGTATGACAAAAATAATTTACAAAGATATTGCTGACATTGTTTTGAAAGGCTTTCTGAACACAAACAGACATGAATAATAGGTGATTTATCATGAACTGATTCCCTCCAATTTGCCTCTAAAAGGCAAGAACGTCACAAAGAAGTAACAGCACTTTAACCTTGAAACAGTCAGCCCATTTTAACTTGTCCTTTAGTGTCAACCAATTGGATTAAACACTCCTTAAAGTGTCACGTCAAGAGCTAAATGGATAGGTTGTTGGTTTGATGGATGGGCATATCCGGCCAATCAGCTCTCAGTTTGACAGTAAGCCATACATCATGTATAATTATGTCCCGGTTAGACTGTGACCTGGAATAATGACAACGCATTATAAGACCTCAAACCAATTGCTACTAAGAAACAAGGCTCACAGGTCTGAAGCGTTTAAAGTCTCATTACTGATTCACTCTGTAATCAAATTCCAAGGCTTCAATTGTATTACTTAGTCCACTAAAATCCTGTTTTCAAGACGACTACTTCCAATGTTAAAATCCACTTAAAAATATACCATTTCCTTAAAAAGTGTCTAATCTCATTTGGTAAAAGCCCAGGTTTTTATCAGGAACCTCATTTCTTTAGTGGTAATGTATTTTTCACATGCGGTGTGGTTAGTCAAGGGCTGAGTAGGAGGTGTGATAGACATTACCACACACTGTACATTATTGCTGTAAGTAAAGCTTTGGATAAAGGTTCTATTCACACAGACACACACACACAGTCCCTGAGCACCGAGTTGGAAAAAAATCATGAAAACATGCTGATTTTCACAACCTCCTCACTGCCCTGGCTTCGTCCTAATACGCACACTGAGTACATTTTGTGTGCTATTTAAATGCTTATTTAAAAAAAAAATGGACATTCTGTTGAAAATGAAAAATAAATGTTCAAACAATGAACAAATGGGATTCAGTCAGATTGTAAAAATAGACACCATGAACATTCTGTAACAGCACCGTACACTTCAACTCTCTCCTGCTTTCACTGCTCTCTGCACGTGCTTTCAAAGCGATCTATCCTCTCTACTGTACGGTGCTCTTACCATGTTACTGTGTACTTCCCAGTAGCAGCAGCACAGTTTGACCCCCACACCCTCTAGGCCTTTGTTTGTATTAGATTATCTAAGCTCTGCCTCTGACCACACAGAGCCCCAGCACCCCCCAGCACCCATCACTCACACCCCATTGACTAAAAATGTAGTGAACTGTATGTCACAGCATACCCACCCTCTGCTCGTCAGGAGAGGTGACAGTTAGGGAACTGTATGTCACAGCATACCCACCCTCTTCTCGTCCTGAGAGGTGACAGTTAGGGAACTGTATGTCACAGCATGATAATCCTCTCCTTGACCTTTTTTTTTGTGTCTGTGGGGGGGGGGGGGGGGGGGGGGGGGGGGGTGCAACACAACAGTAATTAGAGAGGACTACAGACTACACAAACAACACTGTGATTTGGGGCTGTGAGGCTCGATTAACCTCGTTTGCTTGATTGACCATGATGAGCATAGCTGCAGAGCTAATGGATTTACTGTTGTCCGCACCATAGAAATATAATGACTGGAATGGACATTCCAATTCAAATCAGCGGTTCAGATCAAATCAGTGGGTAACTGTCTCAAAATTCCCTGTTTTTTTTTTCAGAAATCCCATTTGGAGAATTCCCGAATGCACGGCTTTTCGCCTTCTGATTGCAGGAATGTTACAAATAGTATTTCTGAAAACTTGAGAATTTGGGGGAAAGTTGTATATATTCTAGGGATTCTATTTCTATGCTGAGCCCGCTGCTGGGGCTAGGTCATTAAAGATATACAGCGGCTAGCTTGGCCCCCGGAGAGAACCGACAGGGATGTAATGTAAACAGCAGGCCATGCAGGGACTTAACATACAGTATGTCTTACTCTTTATTTACACTAAGACTGCATCTCAAATTGCACCCTATTCCTTATGTAGTGCGCTGCTTTTGACCAGGGCCCATAGTGAACTATATAGAGAATAGGGTGCCATTTGGGATGTAACTTATAGAACCTACATACTGTTTTCTATTCTATAGCGCACAGGGATTAAGCTAGCTGACATCATTATTAAGCTAGCTGACATCTCTGTTATTCTGCATACAGCGGTATCAAGTGGGATGCTGTTTAATTACAGTTTTATGGTCATAATATTATCCCAGTTCTTGTCATTCTTAGGCTCCAGTAGATGTTCCATATTGAATTCCAGTGTTACTGTTTAAAACAATAGGCTTAAGCGTGCATCAATCATTGAAGAGGACTGTCACAAAGACGGCTCTGTGTTTTCCCTTGTCAGATGAGTCCAATATGCTGTGTCCTCATATCCCACTGGGCACACACGGGTTGAATCAACGTTGTTTCCACGTCATTTCAATGTAATTACGTGAAACTGACGTGGAATAGACGTTGAATTGACGTCTGTGCCCAGGGGAAAGCATCACTTTGTTTACAGACTAATAGACAATGGAACAATCAATCAACTCATTACTGGTAAGAAGAGAGTAACAACAACATAGTAATACTTACACAACACACACACACACACACACACACACACACACACACACACACACACACACACACACACACACACACACACACACACACACACACACACACACACACACACACACACACACACACACACACACACACACACTCACACACACCAAACAAGCATACATTAAAAACAGACTCTCTGACATGAAGATCAGTCCTCTTATGACAGCTGTTTGACAGCTGTTGTTCCTTCTAGACAGGTGTTGTTCCTTCTAGGCAGGTGTTGTTCCTTCTAGACAGGTGTTGTTCCTTCTAGACAGGTGTTGTTCCTTCTAGACAGGTGTTGATCCTTCTAGACAGGTGTTGATACTTCTAGACAGGTGTTGATCCTTCTAGACAGGTGTTGATCCTTCTAGACAGGTGTTGATCCTTCTAGACAGGTGTTGATCCTTCTAGACAGGTGTTGATCCTTCTAGACAGGTGTTGATCCTTCTAGACAAGTGTTGTTCCTTCTAGACAGGTGTTGATCCTTCTAGACAGGTGTTGATCCTTCTAGACAGGTGTTGATCCTTCTAGACAGGTGTTGTGACATACAGGGAAGCAGGGAGACAGCCTCTCACTGTTTGACAGAGACAATAGCCTCTCACTGTTTGACAGAGACAATAGCCTCTCACTGTTTGACAGAGACAATAGCCTCTCACTGTTTGACAGAGACATAGACAGACATACAGGGAAGCAGGGAGATAGCCTCTCACTGTTTGACAGAGACAATAGCCTCTCACTGTTTGACAGAGACATGGACAGAGATACAGGGAAGCAGGGAGATAGCCTCTCACTGTTTGACAGAGACATGGACAGAGATACAGGGAAGGAGGGAGATAGCCTCTCACTGTTTGACAGAGACATGGACAGAGATACAGGGAAGGAGGGAGATAGCCTCTCACTGTTTGACAGAGACATGGACAGGGCCCTGGGCAGCTGCCAAGCAGAATAACTAATTAGTGTGTATACATAGTCTGGATCTGCAGCTCCATCTCTTCTTGGGTAGATTACTGTCCACTGTAGTGAACAAACACAAGAGACCACCCCCATCCACCACACCCAGTTATCATTGTCCTGCTGTGAACAGTAGCTACCCACTCAGCTCATGCATTAGACCAGGGGTTCCCAAACGTTTTCACTCAGGCCCCCCTTCTAGCATTGGGGAACGTCCCGCTCACCCGCCACGTCTATTTCACAGAGAGAACAATTTGTGGGTTAAAAGCTTATTTCCTGCTATTCTATACATTTTGCCATGGGGTGCAGAGAAAATGTTGCTGTTTTAAAGCTAATTTTCTTGCAATTCTATACATTTTGCCATGTCTAATGTGTATTCGTGTCATATTTGAGCGACTCAAATATTACAACATAAAAACCTAGCTATAAAACATTAGCTAACGTGGGCTAGTTGATCTGGACGTTTCTGACAAGTTATTAATAGCTCTCTAAGATATGTAATGACTAACATGACTAGAGGAACTGATGATGTACTACCCAACTTCTAAATGTCATCTTGTGCATTCTACTATTACAACTGAGTTCTTCATTTAAACAAATATATTTTACATGACCAGTTTTCTACGCTGAAGCATAAAGGTGTTCTTGTCTTTTCTAGCCGTGCATGAGTTGACTGACGGACAGACGGACAGGCAGGTAGCACTTGTCTATGAGTTGACTGACGGACAGACGGACAGGCAGGTAGCACTTGTCTATGAGTTGACTGACAGACAGACGGACAAGCAGGTAGCACTTGTCTATGAGTTGACTGACTGACAGACAGACAGACGGACAGGCAGGTAGCACTTGTCTATGAGTTGACTGACGGACAGACGGACAGACGGACAGGCAGGCAGGTAGCACTTGTCTATGAGTTGACTGACGGACAGACGGACAGGCAGGTAGCACTTGTCTATGAGTTGACTGACTGACTGACGGACAGACGGACAGGCAGGTAGCACTTGTCTATGAGTTGACTGACGGACAGACGGACAGGCAGGTAGCACTTGTCTATGAGTTGACTGACTGACTGACGGACAGACGGACAGGCAGGTAGCACTTGTCTATGAGTTGACTGACTGACTGACGGACAGACGGACAGGCAGGTAGCACTTGTCTATGAGTTGACTGACAGACAGACAGACAGGCAGGTAGCACTTGTCTATGAGTTGACTGACTGACTGACGGACAGACGGACAGGCAGGTAGCACTTGTCTATGAGTTGACTGACAGACAGACAGACAGGCAGGTAGAACTTGTCTATGAGTTGACTGACTGACTGACGGACAGACGGACAGGCAGGTAGCACTTGTCTATGAGTTGACTGACAGACAGACAGACAGGCAGGTAGCACTTGTCTATGAGTTGACTGACGGACAGAAAGACAGGCAGGTAGCACTTGTCTATGAGTTGACTGACAGACAGACAGACAGACAGGCAGGTAGCACTTGTCTATGAGTTGACTGACGGACAGACGGACAGGCAGGTAGCACTTGTCTATGAGTTGACTGACTGACAGACGGACAGGCAGGTAGCACTTGTCTATGAGTTGACTGACGGACAGACGGACAGGCAGGTAGCACTTGTCTATGAGTTGACTGACGGACAGACGGACAGGCAGGTAGCACTTGTCTATGAGTTGACTGACTGACAGACGGACAGGGAGGTAGCACTTGTCTATGAGTTGAATGACGGACAGGCAGGCAGGTAGCACTTGTCTATGAGTTGACTGACGGACAGACGGACAGGCAGGTAGCACTTGTCTATGAGTTGACTGACGGACAGACGGACAGACAGGCAGGTAGCACTTGTCTATGAGTTGACTGATGGACAGACGGACAGACAGGCAGGTAGCACTTGTCTATGAGTTGACTGACGGACAGACGGACAGGCAGGTAGCACTTGTCTATGAGTTGACTGACGGACAGACGGACAGGCAGGTAGCACTTGTCTATGAGTTGACTGACGGACAGACGGACAGGCAGGTAGCACTTGTCTATGAGTTGACTGACGGACAGACGGACAGGCAGGTAGCACTTGTCTATGAGTTGACTGACGGACAGACGGACAGGCAGGTAGCACTTGTCTATGAGTTGACTGACGGACAGACGGACAGGCAGGTAGCACTTGTCTATGAGTTGACTGACGGACAGACGGACAGGCAGGTAGCACTTGTCTATGAGTTGACTGACGGACAGACGGACAGGCAGGTAGCACTTGTCTATGAGTTGACTGACGGACAGACGGACAGGCAGGTAGCACTTGTCTATGAGTTGACTGACGGACAGACGGACAGGCAGGCAGGTAGCACTTGTCTATGAGTTGACTGACGAACAGACGGACAGGCAGGCAGGTAGCACTTGTCTATGAGTTGACTGACGGACAGATAGGACAGACAGGCAGGTAGCACTTGTCTATGAGTTGACTGACGGACAGACGGACAGGCAGGCAGGTAGCACTTGTCTATGAGTTGACTGACGGACAGACGGACAGACAGGCAGGTAGCACTTGTCTATGAGTTGACTGACGGACAGACGGACAGGCAGGTAGCACTTGTCTATGAGTTGACTGACGGACAGACGGACAGGCAGGTAGCACTTGTCTATGAGTTGACTGACGGACAGACGGACAAGCAGGCAGGTAGCACTTGTCTATGAGTTGACTGACGGACAGACGGACAGGCAGGTAGCACTTGTCTATGAGTTGACTGACGGACAGACGGACAGGCAGGCAGGTAGCACTTGTCTATGAGTTGACTGACGGACAGACGGACAGGCAGACAGGTAGCACTTGTCTATGAGTTGACTGACGGACAGACGGACAGGCAGACAGGTAGCACTTGTCTATGAGTTGACTGACAGACAGACAGACAGACGGACAGGCAGACAGCTAGCACTTGTCTATGAGTTGACTGACAGACAGACAGACGGACAGGCAGACAGGTAGCACTTGTCTATGAGTTGACTGACGGACAGACGGACAGGCAGGCAGGTAGCACTTGTCTATGAGTTGACTGACGGACAGATGGACAGGCAGGCAGGTAGCACTTGTCTATGAGTTGACTGACGGACAGACGGACAGGCAGGCAGGTAGCACTTGTCTATGAGTTGACTGACAGACAGACAGACGGACAGGCAGACAGGTAGCACTTGTCTATAAGTTAACTGACTGACAGACAGACAGACGGACAGGTAGAACTTGTCTATGAGTTGACTGACAGACAGACAGACGGACAGGCAGACGGGTAGCACTTGTCTATGAGTTGACTGACAGACAGACAGACGGACAGGCAGACAGGTAGCACTTGTCTATGAGTTGACTGACGGACAGACGGACAGGTAGCACTTGTCTATGAGTTGACTGACGGACAGACGGACAGGCAGGCAGGTAGCACTTGTCTATGAGTTGACTGACGGACAGACAGACAGGCAGACAGGTAGCACTTGTCTATGAGTTGACTGACAGACAGACAGACGGACAGGCAGACAGGTAGCACTTGTCTATGAGTTGACTGACGGACAGACGGACAGGCAGACAGGTAGCACTTGTCTATGAGTTGACTGACGGACAGACGGACAGGCAGGCAGGTAGCACTTGTCTATGAGTTGACTGACAGACAGACAGACGGACAGGCAGGCAGGTAGCACCTGTCTATGAGTTGACTGACAGACAGACAGACGGGCAGGCAGACAGGTAGCACTTGTCTATGAGTTGACTGACAGACAGACAGACGGACAGGCAGGTAGCACTTGTCTATGAGTTGACTGACGGACAGACGGACAGGCAGGCAGGTAGCACTTGTCTATGAGTTGACTGACGGACAGACGGACAGGCAGGCAGGTAGCACTTGTCTATGAGTTGACTGACAGACAGACGGACAGGCAGACAGGTAGCACTTGTCTATGAGTTGACTGACGGACAGACGGACAGGCAGACAGGTAGCACTTGTCTATGAGTTGACTGACGGACAGACGGACAGGCAGGCAGGTAGCACTTGTCTATGAGTTGACTGACGGACAGACAGACGGACAGGCAGGCAGGTAGCACTTGTCTATGAGTTGACTGACAGACAGACAGACGGGCAGGCAGACAGGTAGCACTTGTCTATGAGTTGACTGACGGACAGACGGACAGGCAGGCAGGTAGCACTTGTCTATGAGTTGACTGACGGACAGACGGACAGGCAGACAGGTAGCACTTGTCTATGAGTTGACTGACGGACAGACGGACAGGCAGACAGGTAGCACTTGTCTATGAGTTGACTGACAGACAGACAGACAGACGGACAGGCAGACAGCTAGCACTTGTCTATGAGTTGACTGACAGACAGACGGACAGGCAGACAGGTAGCACTTGTCTATGAGTTGACTGACGGACAGACGGACAGGCAGGCAGGTAGCACTTGTCTATGAGTTGACTGACGGACAGATGGACAGGCAGGCAGGTAGCACTTGTCTATGAGTTGACTGACGGACAGACGGACAGGCAGGCAGGTAGCACTTGTCTATGAGTTGACTGACAGACAGACAGACGGACAGGCAGACAGGTAGCACTTGTCTATAAGTTGACTGACTGACAGACAGACAGACGGACAGGTAGAACTTGTCTATGAGTTGACTGACAGACAGACAGACGGACAGGCAGACGGGTAGCACTTGTCTATGAGTTGACTGACAGACAGACAGACGGACAGGCAGACAGGTAGCACTTGTCTATGAGTTGACTGACGGACAGACGGACAGGTAGCACTTGTCTATGAGTTGACTGACGGACAGACGGACAGGCAGGCAGGTAGCACTTGTCTATGAGTTGACTGACGGACAGACAGACAGGCAGACAGGTAGCACTTGTCTATGAGTTGACTGACAGACAGACAGACGGACAGGCAGACAGGTAGCACTTGTCTATGAGTTGACTGACGGACAGACGGACAGGCAGACAGGTAGCACTTGTCTATGAGTTGACTGACGGACAGACGGACAGGCAGGCAGGTAGCACTTGTCTATGAGTTGACTGACAGACAGACAGACGGACAGGCAGGCAGGTAGCACCTGTCTATGAGTTGACTGACAGACAGACAGACGGGCAGGCAGACAGGTAGCACTTGTCTATGAGTTGACTGACAGACAGACAGACGGAGACGTAGCAGGGACAGGTAGCACTTGTCTATGAGTTGACTGACAGACAGACAGAGACAGGACAGGACACTTGTCTATGAGTTGACTGACGGACAGACAGGCAGGCAGGTAGCACTTGTCTATGAGTTGACTGACGGACAGACGGACAGGCAGGCAGGTAGCACTTGTCTATGAGTTGACTGACGGACAGACGGACAGGCAGACAGTAGCACTTGTCTATGAGTTGACTGACGGACAGACGGACAGGCAGACAGGTAGCACTTGTCTATGAGTTGACTGACGGACAGACGGACAGGCAGGTAGCACTTGTCTATGAGTTGACTGACGGACAGACGGACAGGCAGGTAGCACTTGTCTATGAGTTGACTGACAGACAGACAGACGGGCAGGCAGGTAGCACTTGTCTATGAGTTGACTGACAGACAGACAGATGGACAGGCAGGTAGCACTTGTCTATGAGTTGACTGACGGACAGACGGACAGGCAGGTAGCACTTGTCTATGAGTTGACTGACGGACAGACGGACAGGCAGGTAGCACTTGTCTATGAGTTGACTGACAGACAGACAGGACAGGCAGGTAGCACTTGTCTATGAGTTGACTGACGGACAGGCAGGCAGGTAGCACTTGTCTATGAGTTGACTGACGGACAGACGGACAGGCAGGTAGCACTTGTCTATGAGTTGACTGACGGACAGACGGACAGACAGGCAGGTAGCACTTGTCTATGAGTTGACTGATGGACAGACGGACAGACAGGCAGGTAGCACTTGTCTATGAGTTGACTGACGGACAGACGGACAGGCAGGTAGCACTTGTCTATGAGTTGACTGACGGACAGACGGACAGGCAGGTAGCACTTGTCTATGAGTTGACTGACGGACAGACGGACAGGCAGGTAGCACTTGTCTATGAGTTGACTGACAGACAGACAGATGGACAGGCAGGTAGCACTTGTCTATGAGTTGACTGACGGACAGACGGACAGGCAGGTAGCACTTGTCTATGAGTTGACTGACGGACAGACGGACAGGCAGGTAGCACTTGTCTATGAGTTGACTGACGGACAGACGGACAGGCAGGTAGCACTTGTCTATGAGTTGACTGACAGACAGACAGACAGGCAGGTAGCACTTGTCTATGAGTTGACTGACGGACAGACGGACAGGCAGGTAGCACTTGTCTATGAGTTGACTGACGGACAGACGGACAGGCAGGTAGCACTTGTCTATGAGTTGACTGACGGACAGACGGACAGTCTATGAGTTGACAGGCAGGTAGCACTTGTCTATGAGTTGACTGACGGACAGACGGACAGACAGGCAGGTAGCACTTGTCTATGAGTTGACTGACGGACAGACGGACAGGCAGGTAGCACTTGTCTATGAGTTGACTGACGGACAGACGGACAGGCAGGTAGCACTTGTCTATGAGTTGACTGACGGACAGACGGACAGGCAGGTAGCACTTGTCTATGAGTTGACTGACAGACAGACAGACGGACAGACACTTGATGGACAGGCAGGTAGCACTTGTCTATGAGTTGACTGACGGACAGACGGACAGGCAGGTAGCACTTGTCTATGAGTTGACTGACGGACAGACGGACAGGCAGGTAGCACTTGTCTATGAGTTGACTGACGGACAGACGGCACACAGGCAGGTAGCACTTGTCTATGAGTTGACTGACGGACAGACGGACAGGCAGACAGGTAGCACTTGTCTATGAGTTGACTGACAGACAGACAGACAGGACAGGGTAGCACTTGTCTATGAGTTGACTGACGGACAGACGGACAGGCAGGTAGCACTTGTCTATGAGTTGACTGACGGACAGACGGACAGGCAGGCAGGTAGCACTTGTCTATGAGTTGACTGACGACAGACAGACGGACAGGCAGGCAGGTAGCACTTGTCTATGAGTTGACTGACGGACAGACAGACAGACAGGCAGGTAGCACTTGTCTATGAGTTGACTGACGGACAGACGGACAGGCAGGCAGGTAGCACTTGTCTATGAGTTGACTGACGGACAGACGGACAGGCAGACAGGTAGCACTTGTCTATGAGTTGACTGACGGACAGACGGACAGGCAGACAGGTAGCACTTGTCTATGAGTTGACTGACGGACAGACGGACAGGCAGGCAGGTAGCACTTGTCTATGAGTTGACTGACGGACAGACGGACAGGCAGGTAGCACTTGTCTATGAGTTGACTGACAGACAGACAGATGGACAGGCAGGTAGCACTTGTCTATGAGTTGACTGACGGACAGACGGACAGGCAGGTAGCACTTGTCTATGAGTTGACTGACGGACAGACGGACAGGCAGGTAGCACTTGTCTATGAGTTGACTGACGGACAGATGGACAGGCAGGCAGGTAGCACTTGTCTATGAGTTGACTGACGGACAGACGGACAGGCAGGCAGGTAGCACTTGTCTATGAGTTGACTGACAGACAGACAGACGGACAGGCAGACAGGTAGCACTTGTCTATGAGTTGACTGACTGACAGACAGACAGACAGGACAGGTAGCACTTGTCTATGAGTTGACTGACAGACAGACAGACGGACAGGCAGACGGGTAGCACTTGTCTATGAGTTGACTGACAGACAGACAGACGGACAGGCAGACAGGTAGCACTTGTCTATGAGTTGACTGACGGACAGACGGACAGGTAGCACTTGTCTATGAGTTGACTGACGGACAGACGGACAGGCAGGCAGGTAGCACTTGTCTATGAGTTGACTGACGGACAGACAGACAGGCAGACAGGTAGCACTTGTCTATGAGTTGACTGACAGACAGACAGACGGACAGGCAGACAGGTAGCACTTGTCTATGAGTTGACTGACGGACAGACGGACAGGCAGGTAGCACTTGTCTATGAGTTGACTGACGGACAGACGGACAGGCAGGCAGGTAGCACTTGTCTATGAGTTGACTGACAGACAGACAGACGGACAGGCAGGCAGGTAGCACGTGTCTATGAGTTGACTGACAGACAGACAGACGGGCAGGCAGACAGGTAGCACTTGTCTATGAGTTGACTGACAGACAGACAGACGGACAGGCAGGTAGCACTTGTCTATGAGTTGACTGACGGACAGACGGACAGGCAGGCAGGTAGCACTTGTCTATGAGTTGACTGACGGACAGACGGACAGGCAGGCAGGTAGCACTTGTCTATGAGTTGACTGACGGACAGACGGACAGGCAGACAGGTAGCACTTGTCTATGAGTTGACTGACGGACAGACGGACAGGCAGGCAGGTAGCACTTGTCTATGAGTTGACTGACGGACAGACGGACAGGCAGGTAGCACTTGTCTATGAGTTGACTGACGGACAGACAGACAGGCAGGTAGCACTTGTCTATGAGTTGACTGACAGACAGACAGACGGGCAGGCAGACAGGTAGCACTTGTCTATGAGTTGACTGACAGACAGACAGATGGACAGGCAGGTAGCACTTGTCTATGAGTTGACTGACGGACAGACGGACAGGCAGGTAGCACTTGTCTATGAGTTGACTGACGGACAGACGGACAGGCAGGTAGCACTTGTCTATGAGTTGACTGACGGACAGACGGACAGGCAGGTAGCACTTGTCTATGAGTTGACTGACGGACAGACGGACAGGCAGGTAGCACTTGTCTATGAGTTGACTGACGGACAGACGGACAGGCAGGTAGCACTTGTCTATGAGTTGACTGACAGACAGACAGACAGGCAGGGTAGCACTTGTCTATGAGTTGACAGACAGACGGACAGACGGACAGGCAGGGTAGCACTTGTCTATGAGTTGACTGACGGACAGACGGACAGGCAGGTAGCACTTGTCTATGAGTTGACTGACGGACAGACGGACAGACAGGCAGGTAGCACTTGTCTATGAGTTGACTGATGGACAGACGGACAGACAGGCAGGTAGCACTTGTCTATGAGTTGACTGACGGACAGACGGACAGGCAGGTAGCACTTGTCTATGAGTTGACTGACGGACAGACGGACAGGCAGGTAGCACTTGTCTATGAGTTGACTGACGGACAGACGGACAGGCAGGTAGCACTTGTCTATGAGTTGACTGACAGACAGACAGATGGACAGGCAGGTAGCACTTGTCTATGAGTTGACTGACGGACAGACGGACAGGCAGGTAGCACTTGTCTATGAGTTGACTGACGGACAGACAGACAGGCAGGTAGCACTTGTCTATGAGTTGACTGACGGACAGACGGACAGGCAGGCAGGTAGCACTTGTCTATGAGTTGACTGACGGACAGACGGACAGGCAGGTAGCACTTGTCTATGAGTTGACTGACAGACAGACGGACAGGCAGGTAGCACTTGTCTATGAGTTGACTGACGGACAGACGGACAGGCAGGTAGCACTTGTCTATGAGTTGACTGACGACACAGACAGACGGACAGGCAGGCAGGTAGCACTTGTCTATGAGTTGACTGACGGACAGACAGACGGACAGGCAGGCAGGTAGCACTTGTCTATGAGTTGACTGACGGACAGATAGGACAGGCAGGTAGCACTTGTCTATGAGTTGACTGACGGACAGACGGACAGGCAGGCAGGTAGCACTTGTCTATGAGTTGACTGACGGACAGACGGACAGACAGGCAGGTAGCACTTGTCTATGAGTTGACTGACGGACAGACGGACAGGCAGGTAGCACTTGTCTATGAGTTGACTGACGGACAGACGGACAGGCAGGTAGCACTTGTCTATGAGTTGACTGACGGACAGACGGACAGGCAGGTAGCACTTGTCTATGAGTTGACTGACAGACAGACAGATGGACAGGCAGGTAGCACTTGTCTATGAGTTGACTGACGGACAGACGGACAGGCAGGTAGCACTTGTCTATGAGTTGACTGACGGACAGACGGACAGGCAGGTAGCACTTGTCTATGAGTTGACTGACGGACAGATAGGACAGGACAGGCAGGTAGCACTTGTCTATGAGTTGACTGACGGACAGACGGACAGGCAGGCAGGTAGCACTTGTCTATGAGTTGACTGACAGACAGACAGACGGACAGGCAGACAGGTAGCACTTGTCTATGAGTTGACTGACTGGACAGACAGACAGACAGGACAGGTAGCACTTGTCTATGAGTTGACTGACAGACAGACAGACGGACAGGCAGACGGGTAGCACTTGTCTATGAGTTGACTGACAGACAGACAGACGGACAGGCAGACAGGTAGCACTTGTCTATGAGTTGACTGACGGACAGACGGACAGGCAGGTAGCACTTGTCTATGAGTTGACTGACGGACAGACGGACAGGCAGGCAGGTAGCACTTGTCTATGAGTTGACTGACGGACAGACAGACAGGCAGGTAGCACTTGTCTATGAGTTGACTGACGACAGACAGACGGACAGGCAGGGTAGCACTTGTCTATGAGTTGACTGACGGACAGACGGACAGGCAGACAGGTAGCACTTGTCTATGAGTTGACTGACGGACAGACGGACAGGCAGGCAGGTAGCACTTGTCTATGAGTTGACTGACAGACAGACAGACGGACAGGCAGGCAGGTAGCACTTGTCTATGAGTTGACTGACAGACAGACAGACAGGGCAGGCAGACAGACAGTAGCACTTGTCTATGAGTTGACTGACGACAGACAGACGGACAGGCAGGTAGCACTTGTCTATGAGTTGACTGACGGACAGACGGACAGGCAGGCAGGTAGCACTTGTCTATGAGTTGACTGACGGACAGACGGACAGGCAGACAGGTAGCACTTGTCTATGAGTTGACTGACGGACAGACGGACAGGCAGACAGGTAGCACTTGTCTATGAGTTGACTGACGGACAGACGGACAGGCAGGCAGGTAGCACTTGTCTATGAGTTGACTGACGGACAGACAGACGGACAGGCAGGCAGGTAGCACTTGTCTATGAGTTGACTGACAGACAGACAGACGGGCAGGCAGACAGGTAGCACTTGTCTATGAGTTGACTGACAGACAGACAGATGGACAGGCAGGTAGCACTTGTCTATGAGTTGACTGACGGACAGACGGACAGGCAGGTAGCACTTGTCTATGAGTTGACTGACGGACAGACGGACAGGCAGGTAGCACTTGTCTATGAGTTGACTGACAGACAGACAGACAGGCAGGTAGCACTTGTCTATGAGTTGAATGACGGACAGGCAGGCAGGTAGCACTTGTCTATGAGTTGACTGACGGACAGACGGACAGGCAGGTAGCACTTGTCTATGAGTTGACTGACGGACAGACGGACAGACAGGCAGGTAGCACTTGTCTATGAGTTGACTGATGGACAGACGGACAGACAGGCAGGTAGCACTTGTCTATGAGTTGACTGACGGACAGACGGACAGGCAGGTAGCACTTGTCTATGAGTTGACTGACGGACAGACGGACAGGCAGGTAGCACTTGTCTATGAGTTGACTGACGGACAGACGGACAGGCAGGTAGCACTTGTCTATGAGTTGACTGACAGACAGACAGATGGACAGGCAGGTAGCACTTGTCTATGAGTTGACTGACGGACAGACGGACAGGCAGGTAGCACTTGTCTATGAGTTGACTGACGGACAGACGGACAGGCAGGTAGCACTTGTCTATGAGTTGACTGACGGACAGACGGACAGGCAGGTAGCACTTGTCTATGAGTTGACTGACAGACAGACGGACAGGCAGGTAGCACTTGTCTATGAGTTGACTGACGGACAGACGGACAGGCAGGTAGCACTTGTCTATGAGTTGACTGACGGACAGACGGACAGGCAGGCAGGTAGCACTTGTCTATGAGTTGACTGACGGACAGACGGACAGACAGACACTTGGACAGACAGGCAGGTAGCACTTGTCTATGAGTTGACTGACGGACAGACGGACAGGCAGGCAGGTAGCACTTGTCTATGAGTTGACTGACGGACAGACGGACAGGGCAGGTAGCACTTGTCTATGAGTTGACTGACGGACAGACGGACAGGCAGGTAGCACTTGTCTATGAGTTGACTGACGGACAGACGGACAGGCAGGTAGCACTTGTCTATGAGTTGACTGACGGACAGACAGAGGTAGCACTTGGACAGGCAGACAGGTAGCACTTGTCTATGAGTTGACTGACGGACAGACGGACAGGCAGGTAGCACTTGTCTATGAGTTGACTGACGGACAGACGGACAGGCAGGTAGCACTTGTCTATGAGTTGACTGACGGACAGACGGACAGGCAGGCAGGTAGCACTTGTCTATGAGTTGACTGACGGACAGACGGACAGGCAGGCAGGTAGCACTTGTCTATGAGTTGACTGACGGACAGACGGACAGGCAGGCAGGTAGCACTTGTCTATGAGTTGACTGACGGACAGACGGACAGGCAGGCAGGTAGCACTTGTCTATGAGTTGACTGACGGACAGACAGACAGACAGGCAGGTAGCACTTGTCTATGAGTTGACTGACGGACAGACGGACAGGCAGGCAGGTAGCACTTGTCTATGAGTTGACTGACGGACAGACGGACAGGCAGGCAGGTAGCAGGAGTTGACAGGTAGCACTTGTCTATGAGTTGACTGACGGACAGACGGACAGGCAGGCAGGTAGCACTTGTCTATGAGTTGACTGACGGACAGACGGACAGGCAGGTAGCACTTGTCTATGAGTTGACAGACGGACAGGCAGGGTAGCACTTGTCTATGAGTTGACTGACGGACAGACGGACAGGCAGGTAGCACTTGTCTATGAGTTGACTGACAGACAGACAGACGGACAGGCAGGTAGCACTTGTCTATGAGTTGACTGACGGACAGACGGACAGGCAGGTAGCACTTGTCTATGAGTTGACTGACGGACAGACGGACAGGCAGGCAGGTAGCACTTGTCTATGAGTTGACTGACGGACAGACGGACAGGCAGGGTAGCACTTGTCTATGAGTTGACTGACGGACAGACGGACAGGCAGGGTAGCACTTGTCTATGAGTTGACTGACGGACAGACGGACAGGCAGGTAGCACTTGTCTATGAGTTGACTGACGGACAGACGGACAGGCAGGCAGGTAGCACTTGTCTATGAGTTGACTGACGGACAGACGGACAGGCAGGCAGGTAGCACTTGTCTATGAGTTGACTGACGGAACAGACGGACAGGCAGGCAGGTAGCACTTGTCTATGAGTTGACTGACGTTGACTGATGACAGAGAGACAGGCAGGTAGGACAGACAGGGACAGGTAGCACTTGTCTATGAGTTGACTGACGGACAGACGGACAGGCAGGCAGGTAGCACTTGTCTATGAGTTGACTGACGGACAGACGGACAGACAGGCAGGTAGCACTTGTCTATGAGTTGACTGACGGACAGACGGACAGGCAGGTAGCACTTGTCTATGAGTTGACTGACGGACAGACGGACAGGCAGGTAGCACTTGTCTATGAGTTGACTGACGGACAGACGGACAGGCAGGTAGCACTTGTCTATGAGTTGACTGACGGACAGACGGACAGGCAGGCAGGTAGCACTTGTCTATGAGTTGACTGACGGACAGACGGACAGGCAGGGTAGCACTTGTCTATGAGTTGACTGACAGACAGACAGACAGGCAGGTAGCACTTGTCTATGACAGGCAGACACAGGCAGGTAGCACTTGTCTATGAGTTGACTGACAGACAGACAGACGGACAGGCAGACAGGTAGCACTTGTCTATGAGTTGACTGACGGACAGACGGACAGGCAGGCAGGTAGCACTTGTCTATGAGTTGACTGACGGACAGACGGACAGGCAGGCAGGTAGCACTTGTCTATGAGTTGACTGACGGACAGACGGACAGGCAGGCAGGTAGCACTTGTCTATGAGTTGACTGACGGACAGACGGACAGGCAGACAGGTAGCACTTGTCTATGAGTTGACTGACGGACAGACAGACAGGGACAGGTAGCACTTGTCTATGAGTTGACTGACAGACAGACAGACGGACAGGCAGGGGTAGCACTTGTCTATGAGTTGACTGACAGACAGACAGACGGACAGGCAGACAGGTAGCACTTGTCTATGAGTTGACTGACGGACAGACGGACAGGCAGGTAGCACTTGTCTATGAGTTGACTGACGGACAGACGGACAGGCAGGCAGGTAGCACTTGTCTATGAGTTGACTGACGACACAGACGGACAGGCAGGCAGGTAGCACTTGTCTATGAGTTGACTGACGGACAGACGGACAGACAGGCAGGTAGCACTTGTCTATGAGTTGACTGACGGACAGACGGACAGGCAGGTAGCACTTGTCTATGAGTTGACTGACGGACAGACGGACAGGCAGGCAGGTAGCACTTGTCTATGAGTTGACTGACGACGGACAGACGGACAGGCAGGCAGGTAGCACTTGTCTATGAGTTGACTGACGGACAGATGGACAGACAGGCAGGTAGCACTTGTCTATGAGTTGACTGACGGACAGACGGACAGGCAGGCAGGTAGCACTTGTCTATGAGTTGACTGACGGACAGACAGACAGACAGGCAGGTAGCACTTGTCTATGAGTTGACTGACGGACAGACGGACAGGCAGGTAGCACTTGTCTATGAGTTGACTGACGGACAGACGGACAGGCAGGTAGCACTTGTCTATGAGTTGACTGACGGACAGACGGACAGGCAGGTAGCACTTGTCTATGAGTTGACTGACAGACAGACAGATGGACAGGCAGGTAGCACTTGTCTATGAGTTGACTGACGGACAGACGGACAGGCAGGTAGCACTTGTCTATGAGTTGACTGACGGACAGACGGACAGGCAGGTAGCACTTGTCTATGAGTTGACTGACGGACAGACGGACAGGCAGGCAGGTAGCACTTGTCTATGAGTTGACTGACGGACAGACGGACAGGCAGGCAGGTAGCACTTGTCTATGAGTTGACTGACGACAGACAGACGGACAGGCAGGGTAGCACTTGTCTATGAGTTGACTGACGGACAGACGACAGACAGGCAGGTAGCACTTGTCTATGAGTTGACTGACGGACAGACGGACAGGCAGACGGGTAGCACTTGTCTATGAGTTGACTGACAGACAGACAGACGGACAGGCAGACAGGTAGCACTTGTCTATGAGTTGACTGACGGACAGACGGACAGGCAGGTAGCACTTGTCTATGAGTTGACTGACGGACAGACGGACAGGCAGGCAGGTAGCACTTGTCTATGAGTTGACTGACGGACAGACGGACACTTGGAGTTGACAGACAGACAGTAGCACTTGGCAGACAGGTAGCACTTGTCTATGAGTTGACTGACAGACAGACAGACGGACAGGCAGGGTAGCACTTGTCTATGAGTTGACTGACGGACAGACGGACAGGCAGACAGGTAGCACTTGTCTATGAGTTGACTGACGGACAGACGGACAGGCAGGCAGGTAGCACTTGTCTATGAGTTGACTGACAGACAGACAGACGGACAGGCAGGCAGGTAGCACTTGTCTATGAGTTGACTGACACAGACGGAGACAGACGGGACAGGCAGGCAGGTAGCACTTGTCTATGAGTTGACTGACGGACAGACAGACAGGACAGGCAGGTAGCACTTGTCTATGAGTTGACTGACGGACAGACGGACAGGCAGGCAGGTAGCACTTGTCTATGAGTTGACTGACGGACAGACGGACAGGCAGGGTAGCACTTGTCTATGAGTTGACTGACGGACAGACGGACAGGCAGGGTAGCACTTGTCTATGAGTTGACTGACGGACAGACGGACAGGCAGGCAGGTAGCACTTGTCTATGAGTTGACTGACGGACAGACAGGACAGGCAGGCAGGTAGCACTTGTCTATGAGTTGACTGACGGACAGACAGACGGAGTTGACAGGCAGACAGGTAGCACTTGTCTATGAGTTGACTGACGGACAGACGGACAGGACAGGCAGGTAGCACTTGTCTATGAGTTGACTGACGGACAGACGGACAGGCAGGTAGCACTTGTCTATGAGTTGACTGACGGACAGACGGACAGGCAGGTAGCACTTGTCTATGAGTTGACTGACAGACAGACAGACAGGCAGGTAGCACTTGTCTATGAGTTGACTGACGGACAGACGGACAGGCAGGTAGCACTTGTCTATGAGTTGACTGACGGACAGACGGACAGGCAGGTAGCACTTGTCTATGAGTTGACTGACGGACAGACGGACAGACAGGCAGGTAGCACTTGTCTATGAGTTGACTGACAGGACAGACGGACAGACAGGCAGGTAGCACTTGTCTATGAGTTGACTGACGGACAGACGGACAGGCAGGTAGCACTTGTCTATGAGTTGACTGACGGACAGACGGACAGGCAGGTAGCACTTGTCTATGAGTTGACTGACGGACAGACGGACAGGCAGGTAGCACTTGTCTATGAGTTGACTGACAGACAGACAGACGGACAGGCAGGTAGCACTTGTCTATGAGTTGACTGACGGACAGACGGACAGGCAGGTAGCACTTGTCTATGAGTTGACTGACGGACAGACGGACAGGCAGGTAGCACTTGTCTATGAGTTGACTGACGGACAGACGGACAGGCAGGTAGCACTTGTCTATGAGTTGACTGACGGACAGACAGACAGGCAGGCAGGTAGCACTTGTCTATGAGTTGACTGACGGACAGACGGACAGGCAGGTAGCACTTGTCTATGAGTTGACTGACGGACAGACGGACAGGCAGGTAGCACTTGTCTATGAGTTGACTGACGGACAGACGGACAGGCAGGCAGGTAGCACTTGTCTATGAGTTGACTGACGGACAGACGGACAGACAGGCAGGTAGCACTTGTCTATGAGTTGACTGACGGACAGGGACAGGGCAGGTAGCACTTGTCTATGAGTTGACTGACGGACAGACGGACAGGCAGACGGACAGGTAGCACTTGTCTATGAGTTGACTGACAGACAGACAGACGGACAGGCAGGTAGCACTTGTCTATGAGTTGACTGACGGACAGACGGACAGGCAGGTAGCACTTGTCTATGAGTTGACTGACGACAGACAGACGGACAGGCAGGTAGCACTTGTCTATGAGTTGACTGACGGACAGACGGACAGGCAGGTAGCACTTGTCTATGAGTTGACTGACGGACAGACGGACAGGCAGGCAGGTAGCACTTGTCTATGAGTTGACTGACGGACAGACACTTGGACGGACAGGCAGGCAGGTAGCACTTGTCTATGAGTTGACTGACGGACAGACGGACAGGCACAGGTAGCACTTGGAGTTGACACGGACGGACAGGCAGGTAGCACTTGTCTATGAGTTGACTGACAGACAGACGGACAGGCAGGTAGCACTTGTCTATGAGTTGACTGACGGACAGACGGACAGGCAGGTAGCACTTGTCTATGAGTTGACTGACGGACAGACGGACAGGCAGGCAGGTAGCACTTGTCTATGAGTTGACTGACGAACAGACGGACAGGCAGGCAGGTAGCACTTGTCTATGAGTTGACTGACGGACAGATAGCACTTGATGAGTTGACTGACGGACAGGCAGGTAGCACTTGTCTATGAGTTGACTGACGGACAGACGGACAGGCAGGCAGGTAGCACTTGTCTATGAGTTGACTGACGGACAGACGGACAGACAGGCAGGTAGCACTTGTCTATGAGTTGACTGACGGACAGACGGACAGGCAGGTAGCACTTGTCTATGAGTTGACTGACGGACAGACGGACAGGCAGGTAGCACTTGTCTATGAGTTGACTGACGGACAGACGGACAGGCAGGTAGCACTTGTCTATGAGTTGACTGACAGACAGACAGATGGACAGGCAGGTAGCACTTGTCTATGAGTTGACTGACGGACAGACGGACAGGCAGGTAGCACTTGTCTATGAGTTGACTGACGGACAGACGGACAGGCAGGTAGCACTTGTCTATGAGTTGACTGACGGACAGACGGACAGGCAGGTAGCACTTGTCTATGAGTTGACTGACGGACAGACGGACAGGCAGGTAGCACTTGTCTATGAGTTGACTGACTGAGACAGACGGACAGGCAGGTAGCACTTGTCTATGAGTTGACTGACGGACAGACGGACAGGCAGGTAGCACTTGTCTATGAGTTGACTGACGGACAGACGGACAGGCAGGCAGGTAGCACTTGTCTATGAGTTGACTGACGGACAGACGGACAGGCAGGCAGGTAGCACTTGTCTATGAGTTGACTGACGGACAGACGACAGACAGGCAGGTAGCACTTGTCTATGAGTTGACTGACGGACAGACGGACAGGCAGGCAGGTAGCACTTGTCTATGAGTTGACTGACGGACAGACGGACAGACAGGCAGGTAGCACTTGTCTATGAGTTGACTGACGGACAGACGGACAGGCAGGTAGCACTTGTCTATGAGTTGACTGACGGACAGACGGACAGGCAGGTAGCACTTGTCTATGAGTTGACTGACGGACAGACGGACAGGCAGGTAGCACTTGTCTATGAGTTGACTGACGGACAGACGGACAGGCAGGCAGGTAGCACTTGTCTATGAGTTGACTGACGGACAGACGGACAGGCAGGTAGCACTTGTCTATGAGTTGACTGACGGACAGACGGACAGGCAGGCAGGTAGCACTTGTCTATGAGTTGACTGACGGACAGACGGACAGGCAGGCAGGTAGCACTTGTCTATGAGTTGACTGACAGACAGACAGACGACGGACAGGCAGACAGGTAGCACTTGTCTATGAGTTGACTGACGGACAGACGGACAGGCAGGCAGGTAGCACTTGTCTATGAGTTGACTGACGGACAGACGGACAGGCAGGCAGGTAGCACTTGTCTATGAGTTGACTGACGGACAGACGGACAGGCAGGCAGGTAGCACTTGTCTATGAGTTGACTGACAGACAGACAGACGGACAGGCAGGGTAGCACTTGTCTATGAGTTGACTGACTGACAGACAGACAGACGGACAGGTAGCACTTGTCTATGAGTTGACTGACAGACAGACAGACGGACAGGCAGACGTAGCACTTGTCTATGAGTTGACTGACAGACAGACAGACGGACAGGCAGACAGGTAGCACTTGTCTATGAGTTGACTGACGGACAGACGGACAGGCAGGTAGCACTTGTCTATGAGTTGACTGACGGACAGAGGTAGCGGACAGGCAGGCAGGTAGCACTTGTCTATGAGTTGACTGACGGACAGACGGACAGGCAGGCAGGTAGCACTTGTCTATGAGTTGACTGACGGACAGACGGACAGGCAGGTAGCACTTGTCTATGAGTTGACTGACGGACAGGCAGGTAGCACTTGTCTATGAGTTGACTGACGGACAGACGGACAGGCAGGCAGGTAGCACTTGTCTATGAGTTGACTGACAGACAGACAGACGGACAGGCAGGTAGCACTTGTCTATGAGTTGACTGACGGACAGACGGACAGGCAGGTAGCACTTGTCTATGAGTTGACTGACGGACAGACGGACAGACAGACGGACAGGCAGGCAGGTAGCACTTGTCTATGAGTTGACTGACAGACAGACAGACAGGGGTAGCAGGCAGACAGGTAGCACTTGTCTATGAGTTGACTGACAGGACAGACGGACAGGCAGGTAGCACTTGTCTATGAGTTGACTGACGGACAGACGGACAGGCAGGCAGGTAGCACTTGTCTATGAGTTGACTGACGGACAGACGGACAGGCAGGCAGGTAGCACTTGTCTATGAGTTGACTGACGGACAGACGGACAGGCAGACAGGTAGCACTTGTCTATGAGTTGACTGACGGACAGACGGACAGGCAGACAGGTAGCACTTGTCTATGAGTTGACTGACGGACAGACGGACAGGCAGGCAGGTAGCACTTGTCTATGAGTTGACTGACGGACAGACAGACGGACAGGCAGGCAGGTAGCACTTGTCTATGAGTTGACTGACAGACAGACAGACGGACAGGCAGACAGGTAGCACTTGTCTATGAGTTGACTGACAGACAGACAGATGACAGGCAGGTAGCACTTGTCTATGAGTTGACTGACGGACAGACGGACAGGCAGGTAGCACTTGTCTATGAGTTGACTGACGGACAGACGGACAGGCAGGTAGCACTTGTCTATGAGTTGACTGACAGACAGACGGACAGGCAGGTAGCACTTGTCTATGAGTTGACTGACGGACAGACGGACAGGCAGGGTAGCACTTGTCTATGAGTTGACTGACGACGGACAGACAGACGGACAGGCAGGGTAGCACTTGTCTATGAGTTGACTGACGGACAGACGGACAGACAGGCAGGTAGCACTTGTCTATGAGTTGACTGACGGACAGACGGACAGACAGGCAGGTAGCACTTGTCTATGAGTTGACTGACGGACAGACGGACAGGCAGGTAGCACTTGTCTATGAGTTGACTGACGGACAGACGGACAGGCAGGTAGCACTTGTCTATGAGTTGACTGACGGACAGACGGACAGGCAGGTAGCACTTGTCTATGAGTTGACTGACAGACAGACAGATGGACAGGCAGGTAGCACTTGTCTATGAGTTGACTGACGGACAGACGGACAGGCAGGTAGCACTTGTCTATGAGTTGACTGACGGACAGACGGACAGGCAGGTAGCACTTGTCTATGAGTTGACTGACGGACAGACGGACAGGCAGGTAGCACTTGTCTATGAGTTGACTGACGGACAGACAGACAGGCAGGTAGCACTTGTCTATGAGTTGACTGACGGACAGACGGACAGGCAGGTAGCACTTGTCTATGAGTTGACTGACGGACAGACGGACAGGCAGGTAGCACTTGTCTATGAGTTGACTGACGGACAGACGGACAGGCAGGCAGGTAGCACTTGTCTATGAGTTGACTGACGGACAGACGGACAGGCAGGTAGCACTTGTCTATGAGTTGACTGACGGACAGACGGACAGGTAGGACAGACGGACAGACAGGCAGGTAGCACTTGTCTATGAGTTGACTGACGGACAGACGGACAGGCAGGTAGCACTTGTCTATGAGTTGACTGACGGACAGACGGACAGGCAGGTAGCACTTGTCTATGAGTTGACTGACGGACAGACGGACAGGCAGGTAGCACTTGTCTATGAGTTGACTGACAGACAGACAGATGGACAGGCAGGTAGCACTTGTCTATGAGTTGACTGACGGACAGACGGACAGGCAGGTAGCACTTGTCTATGAGTTGACTGACGGACAGACGGACAGGCAGGTAGCACTTGTCTATGAGTTGACTGACGGACAGACGGACAGGCAGGTAGCACTTGTCTATGAGTTGACTGACGGACAGACGGACAGGCAGGTAGCACTTGTCTATGAGTTGACTGACAGACAGACGGACAGGCAGGTAGCACTTGTCTATGAGTTGACTGACGGACAGACGGACAGGCAGGTAGCACTTGTCTATGAGTTGACTGACGGACAGACGGACAGGCAGGCAGGTAGCACTTGTCTATGAGTTGACTGACGAACAGACGGACAGGCAGGCAGGTAGCACTTGTCTATGAGTTGACTGACGGACAGACAGACAGGCAGGTGGACAGACAGGCAGGTAGCACTTGTCTATGAGTTGACTGACGGACAGACGGACAGGCAGGCAGGTAGCACTTGTCTATGAGTTGACTGACGGACAGACGGACAGACAGGCAGGTAGCACTTGTCTATGAGTTGACTGACGGACAGACGGACAGGCAGGTAGCACTTGTCTATGAGTTGACTGACGGACAGACGGACAGGCAGGTAGCACTTGTCTATGAGTTGACTGACGGACAGACGGACAGGCAGGTAGCACTTGTCTATGAGTTGACTGACGGACAGACGGACAGGCAGGTAGCACTTGTCTATGAGTTGACTGACGGACAGACGGACAGGCAGGTAGCACTTGTCTATGAGTTGACTGACGGACAGACGGACAGGCAGGTAGCACTTGTCTATGAGTTGACTGACGGACAGACGGACAGGCAGGTAGCACTTGTCTATGAGTTGACTGACGGACAGACGGACAGGCAGGTAGCACTTGTCTATGAGTTGACTGACAGACAGACGGACAGGCAGGTAGCACTTGTCTATGAGTTGACTGACGGACAGACGGACAGGCAGGTAGCACTTGTCTATGAGTTGACTGACGGACAGACGGACAGGCAGGCAGGTAGCACTTGTCTATGAGTTGACTGACGAACAGACGGACAGGCAGGCAGGTAGCACTTGTCTATGAGTTGACTGACGGACAGACGGACAGACAGGCAGGTAGCACTTGTCTATGAGTTGACTGACGGACAGACGGACAGGCAGGCAGGTAGCACTTGTCTATGAGTTGACTGACGGACAGACGGACAGACAGGCAGGTAGCACTTGTCTATGAGTTGACTGACGGACAGACGGACAGGCAGGTAGCACTTGTCTATGAGTTGACTGACGGACAGACGGACAGGCAGGTAGCACTTGTCTATGAGTTGACTGACGGACAGACGGACAGGCAGGTAGCACTTGTCTATGAGTTGACTGACGGACAGACGGACAGGCAGGTAGCACTTGTCTATGAGTTGACTGAGGACAGACGGACAGGCAGGCAGGTAGCACTTGTCTATGAGTTGACTGACGGACAGACGGACAGGCAGGTAGCACTTGTCTATGAGTTGACTGACGGACAGACGGACAGGCAGGCAGGTAGCACTTGTCTATGAGTTGACTGACGGACAGACGGACAGGCAGGGTAGCACTTGTCTATGAGTTGACTGACAGACAGACAGACGGACAGGCAGACAGGTAGCACTTGTCTATGAGTTGACTGACAGACAGACAGACGGACAGGCAGACAGGTAGCACTTGTCTATGAGTTGACTGACGGACAGACGGACAGGCAGGCAGGTAGCACTTGTCTATGAGTTGACTGACGGACAGACGGACAGGCAGGCAGGTAGCACTTGTCTATGAGTTGACTGACGGACAGACGGACAGGCAGGCAGGTAGCACTTGTCTATGAGTTGACTGACAGGACAGACGGACAGGCAGACAGGTAGCACTTGTCTATGAGTTGACTGACTGACAGACACAGACAGACGCAGGTAGCACTTGTCTATGAGTTGACTGACAGACAGACAGACGGACAGGCAGACAGGGTAGCACTTGTCTATGAGTTGACTGACGGACAGACAGACGGACAGGCAGACAGGTAGCACTTGTCTATGAGTTGACTGACGGACAGACGGACAGGCAGGTAGCACTTGTCTATGAGTTGACTGACGGACAGACGGACAGGCAGGCAGGTAGCACTTGTCTATGAGTTGACTGACGGACAGACGGACAGGCAGGCAGGTAGCACTTGTCTATGAGTTGACTGACGGACAGACGGACAGACAGGCAGGTAGCACTTGTCTATGAGTTGACTGACGGACAGACGGACAGGCAGGCAGGTAGCACTTGTCTATGAGTTGACTGACGGACAGACGGACAGGCAGGCAGGTAGCACTTGTCTATGAGTTGACTGACGGACAGACGGACAGGCAGGTAGCACTTGTCTATGAGTTGACTGACGGACAGACGGACAGGCAGGTAGCAGGTAGCACTTGTCTATGAGTTGACTGACGGACAGACGGACAGGGCAGGTAGCACTTGTCTATGAGTTGACTGACGGACAGACGGACATGCAGGCAGGTAGCACTTGTCTATGAGTTGACTGACGGACAGACGGACAGGCAGGGTAGCACTTGTCTATGAGTTGACTGACGGACAGACGGACAGGCAGGCAGGTAGCACTTGTCTATGAGTTGACTGACGGACAGACGGACAGGCAGACAGGTAGCACTTGTCTATGAGTTGACTGACGGACAGACGGACAGGCAGGTAGCACTTGTCTATGAGTTGACTGACGGACAGACGGACAGGCAGGCAGGTAGCACTTGTCTATGAGTTGACTGACGGACAGACGGACAGGCAGACAGGTAGCACTTGTCTATGAGTTGACTGACAGACAGACAGACAGACGGACACTTGGCAGACAGGTAGCACTTGTCTATGAGTTGACTGACAGACAGACAGACGGACAGGCAGACAGGTAGCACTTGTCTATGAGTTGACTGACGGACAGACGGACAGGCAGGCAGGTAGCACTTGTCTATGAGTTGACTGACGGACAGACGGACAGGCAGGCAGGTAGCACTTGTCTATGAGTTGACTGACGGACAGACGGACAGGCAGGCAGGTAGCACTTGTCTATGAGTTGACTGACAGACAGACAGACGGACAGGCAGACAGGTAGCACTTGTCTATGAGTTGACTGACTGACAGACAGACAGACGGACAGGTAGCACTTGTCTATGAGTTGACTGACAGACAGACAGACGGACAGGCAGACGGGTAGCACTTGTCTATGAGTTGACTGACAGACAGACAGACGGACAGGCAGACAGGTAGCACTTGTCTATGAGTTGACTGACGGACAGACGGACAGGTAGCACTTGTCTATGAGTTGACTGACGGACAGACGGACAGGCAGGCAGGTAGCACTTGTCTATGAGTTGACTGACGAACAGACGGACAGGCAGGCAGGTAGCACTTGTCCATGAGTTGACTGATGGACAGACAGACAGACAGGCAGGTAGCACTTGTCTATGAGTTGACTGACGGACAGACGGACAGGCAGGCAGGTAGCACTTGTCTATGAGTTGACTGACGGACAGACGGACAGACAGGCAGGTAGCACTTGTCTATGAG
The DNA here is from genome assembly GCF_045791955.1 of Oncorhynchus clarkii lewisi. NCBI lineage: Eukaryota > Metazoa > Chordata > Actinopteri > Salmoniformes > Salmonidae > Oncorhynchus > Oncorhynchus clarkii. The sequence continues at coordinate 4,222,089 of NC_092167.1, forward strand.
TTGACTGACGGACAGACGGACAGGCAGGTAGCACTTGTCTATGAGTTGACTGACGGACAGACGGACAGGCAGGTAGCACTTGTCTATGAGTTGACTGACGGACAGACGGACAGGCAGGTAGCACTTGTCTATGAGTTGACTGACGGACAGACGGACATGCAGGCAGGTAGCACTTGTCTATGAGTTGACTGACGGACAGACGGACAGGCAGGTAGCACTTGTCTATGAGTTGACTGACGGACAGACGGACAGGCAGGCAGGTAGCACTTGTCTATGAGTTGACTGACGGACAGACGGACAGGCAGACAGGTAGCACTTGTCTATGAGTTGACTGACGGACAGACGGACAGGCAGGTAGCACTTGGAGTACTGCACAGACGGACAGGCAGGCAGGTAGCACTTGTCTATGAGTTGACTGACGGACAGACAGACAGACAGACGACAGACAGGCAGACAGGTAGCACTTGTCTATGAGTTGACTGACAGACAGACAGACGACAGGCAGACAGGTAGCACTTGTCTATGAGTTGACTGACGGACAGACGGACAGGCAGGCAGGTAGCACTTGTCTATGAGTTGACTGACGGACAGACGGACAGGCAGGCAGGTAGCACTTGTCTATGAGTTGACTGACGGACAGACGGACAGGCAGGCAGGTAGCACTTGTCTATGAGTTGTCTGACAGACAGACAGACGGACAGGCAGACAGGTAGCACTTGTCTATAAGTTAACTGACTGACAGACAGACAGACGGACAGGTAGAACTTGTCTATGAGTTGACTGACAGACAGACAGACGGACAGGCAGACGGGTAGCACTTGTCTATGAGTTGACTGACAGACAGACAGACGGACAGGCAGACAGGTAGCACTTGTCTATGAGTTGACTGACGGACAGACGGACAGGCAGGGTAGCACTTGTCTATGAGTTGACTGACGGACAGACGGACAGGCAGGCAGGTAGCACTTGTCTATGAGTTGACTGACAGACAGACAGACGGACAGGCAGACAGGTAGCACTTGTCTATGAGTTGACTGACAGGACAGACGGACAGGCAGGCAGGTAGCACTTGTCTATGAGTTGACTGACGGACAGACGGACAGGCAGGCAGGTAGCACTTGTCTATGAGTTGACTGACGACGGACAGACAGACGGAGTTGACAGGCAGACAGGTAGCACTTGTCTATGAGTTGACTGACGACAGACAGACGGACAGGCAGGTAGCACTTGTCTATGAGTTGACTGACGGACAGACGGACAGGCAGGTAGCACTTGTCTATGAGTTGACTGACGGACAGACGGACAGGCAGGCAGGTAGCACTTGTCTATGAGTTGACTGACAGACAGACAGGACAGGCAGACAGGTAGCACTTGTCTATGAGTTGACTGACGGACAGACGGACAGGCAGACAGGTAGCACTTGTCTATGAGTTGACTGACGGACAGACGGACAGGCAGGCAGGTAGCACTTGTCTATGAGTTGACTGACGGACAGACGGACAGGCAGGCAGGTAGCACTTGTCTATGAGTTGACTGACAGACAGACAGACGGGCAGGCAGACAGGTAGCACTTGTCTATGAGTTGACTGACAGACAGACAGATGGACAGGCAGGTAGCACTTGTCTATGAGTTGACTGACGGACAGACGGACAGGCAGGCAGGTAGCACTTGTCCATGAGTTGACTGACGGACAGACGGACAGACAGGCAGGTAGCACTTGTCTATGAGTTGACTGACGGACAGACACAGGTAGCACTTGTCTATGAGTTGACTGACGGACAGACGGACAGGCAGGCAGGTAGCACTTGTCTATGAGTTGACTGACGACAGACAGACAGGACAGGCAGGTAGCACTTGTCTATGAGTTGACTGACGGACAGACGGACAGGCAGGTAGCACTTGTCTATGAGTTGACTGACGGACAGACGGACAGGCAGGTAGCACTTGTCTATGAGTTGACTGACGGACAGACGGACATGCAGGCAGGTAGCACTTGTCTATGAGTTGACTGACGGACAGACGGACAGGCAGGTAGCACTTGTCTATGAGTTGACTGACGGACAGACGGACAGGCAGGCAGGTAGCACTTGTCTATGAGTTGACTGACGGACAGACGGACAGGCAGACAGGTAGCACTTGTCTATGAGTTGACTGACAGACAGACAGACGGGACAGGCAGACAGGTAGCACTTGTCTATGAGTTGACTGACAGACAGACAGACGGACAGGCAGACAGGTAGCACTTGTCTATGAGTTGACTGACGGACAGACGGACAGGCAGGCAGGTAGCACTTGTCTATGAGTTGACTGACGGACAGACGGACAGGCAGGCAGGTAGCACTTGTCTATGAGTTGACTGACGGACAGACGGACAGGCAGGCAGGTAGCACTTGTCTATGAGTTGACTGACAGACAGACAGACGGACAGGCAGACAGGTAGCACTTGTCTATAAGTTGACTGACTGACAGACAGACAGACGGACAGGTAGCACTTGTCTATGAGTTGACTGACAGACAGACAGACGGACAGGCAGACGGGTAGCACTTGTCTATGAGTTGACTGACAGACAGACAGACGGACAGGCAGACAGGTAGCACTTGTCTATGAGTTGACTGACGGACAGACGGACAGGTAGCACTTGTCTATGAGTTGACTGACGGACAGACGGACAGGCAGGCAGGTAGCACTTGTCTATGAGTTGACTGACGAACAGACGGCCAGGCAGGCAGGTAGCACTTGTCCATGAGTTGACTGATGGACAGATGGACAGACAGGCAGGTAGCACTTGTCTATGAGTTGACTGACGGACAGACGGACAGGCAGGCAGGTAGCACTTGTCTATGAGTTGACTGACAGACAGACAGACGGACAGGCAGACAGGTAGCACTTGTCTATGAGTTGACTGACGGACAGACGGACAGGCAGACAGGTAGCACTTGTCTATGAGTTGACTGACAGACAGACAGACGGACAGGCAGGCAGGTAGCACCTGTCTATGAGTTGACTGACAGACAGACAGACGGGCAGGCAGACAGGTAGCACTTGTCTATGAGTTGACTGACAGACAGACAGACGGACAGGCAGGTAGCACTTGTCTATGAGTTGACTGACGGACAGACGGACAGGCAGGCAGGTAGCACTTGTCTATGAGTTGACTGACGGACAGACGGACAGGCAGGCAGGTAGCACTTGTCTATGAGTTGACTGACAGACAGACGGACAGGCAGACAGGTAGCACTTGTCTATGAGTTGACTGACGGACAGACGGACAGGCAGACAGGTAGCACTTGTCTATGAGTTGACTGACGGACAGACGGACAGGCAGGCAGGTAGCACTTGTCTATGAGTTGACTGACGGACAGACAGACGGACAGGCAGGCAGGTAGCACTTGTCTATGAGTTGACTGACAGACAGACAGACGGACAGGCAGACAGGTAGCACTTGTCTATGAGTTGACTGACAGACAGACAGACGGACAGGCAGGTAGCACTTGTCTATGAGTTGACTGACGGACAGACGGACAGGCAGGGTAGCACTTGTCTATGAGTTGACTGACGGACAGACGGACAGGCAGGTAGGTAGCACTTGTCTATGAGTTGACTGACAGACAGACAGACAGGCAGGGTAGCACTTGTCTATGAGTTGACTGACGGACAGACGGACAGGCAGGTAGCACTTGTCTATGAGTTGACTGACGGACAGACGGACAGGCAGGGAGCACTTGTCTATGAGTTGACTGACGGACAGACGGACAGGCAGGCAGGTAGCACTTGTCTATGAGTTGACTGACGGACAGACGGACAGACAGGCAGGTAGCACTTGTCTATGAGTTGACTGACGGACAGACGGACAGGCAGGTAGCACTTGTCTATGAGTTGACTGACGGACAGACGGACAGGCAGGTAGCACTTGTCTATGAGTTGACTGACGGACAGACGGACAGGCACAGCAGGTAGCACTTGTCTATGAGTTGACTGACAGACAGACAGATGGACAGGCAGGTAGCACTTGTCTATGAGTTGACTGACGGACAGACGGACAGGCAGGTAGCACTTGTCTATGAGTTGACTGACGGACAGACGGACAGGCAGGTAGCACTTGTCTATGAGTTGACTGACGGACAGACGGACAGGCAGGTAGCACTTGTCTATGAGTTGACTGACAGACAGACAGACAGGCAGGTAGCACTTGTCTATGAGTTGAATGACGGACAGGCAGGCAGGTAGCACTTGTCTATGAGTTGACTGACGGACAGACGGACAGGCAGGTAGCACTTGTCTATGAGTTGACTGACGGACAGACGGACAGACAGGCAGGTAGCACTTGTCTATGAGTTGACTGATGGACAGACGGACAGACAGGCAGGTAGCACTTGTCTATGAGTTGACTGACGGACAGACGGACAGACAGGCAGGTAGCACTTGTCTATGAGTTGACTGACGGACAGACGGACAGGCAGGTAGCACTTGTCTATGAGTTGACTGACGGACAGACGGACAGGCAGGTAGCACTTGTCTATGAGTTGACTGACAGACAGACAGATGGACAGGCAGGTAGCACTTGTCTATGAGTTGACTGACGGACAGACGGACAGGCAGGTAGCACTTGTCTATGAGTTGACTGACGGACAGACGGACAGGCAGGTAGCACTTGTCTATGAGTTGACTGACGGACAGACGGACAGGCAGGTAGCACTTGTCTATGAGTTGACTGACGGACAGACGGACAGGCAGGTAGCACTTGTCTATGAGTTGACTGACAGACAGACGGACAGGCAGGTAGCACTTGTCTATGAGTTGACTGACGGACAGACGGACAGGCAGGTAGCACTTGTCTATGAGTTGACTGACGGACAGACGGACAGGCAGGCAGGTAGCACTTGTCTATGAGTTGACTGACGAACAGACGGACAGGCAGGCAGGTAGCACTTGTCCATGAGTTGACTGATGGACAGATGGACAGACAGGCAGGTAGCACTTGTCTATGAGTTGACTGACAGACAGACGGACAGACAGGCAGGTAGCACTTGTCTATGAGTTGACTGACGGACAGACGGACAGGCAGGTAGCACTTGTCTATGAGTTGACTGACGGACAGACGGACAGGCAGGTAGCACTTGTCTATGAGTTGACTGACGGACAGACGGACAGGCAGGTAGCACTTGTCTATGAGTTGACTGACGGACAGACGGACATGCAGGCAGGTAGCACTTGTCTATGAGTTGACTGACGGACAGACGGACAGGCAGGTAGCACTTGTCTATGAGTTGACTGACGGACAGACGGACAGGCAGGCAGGTAGCACTTGTCTATGAGTTGACTGACGGACAGACGGACAGGCAGACAGGTAGCACTTGTCTATGAGTTGACTGACAGACAGACAGACAGACGGACAGGCAGACAGGTAGCACTTGTCTATGAGTTGACTGACAGACAGACAGACGGACAGGCAGACAGGTAGCACTTGTCTATGAGTTGACTGACGGACAGACGGACAGGCAGGCAGGTAGCACTTGTCTATGAGTTGACTGACGGACAGACGGACAGGCAGGCAGGTAGCACTTGTCTATGAGTTGACTGACGGACAGACGGACAGGCAGGCAGGTAGCACTTGTCTATGAGTTGACTGACAGACAGACAGACGGACAGGCAGACAGGTAGCACTTGTCTATAAGTTGACTGACTGACAGACAGACAGACGGACAGGTAGCACTTGTCTATGAGTTGACTGACAGACAGACAGACGGACAGGCAGACGGGTAGCACTTGTCTATGAGTTGACTGACAGACAGACAGACGGACAGGCAGACAGGTAGCACTTGTCTATGAGTTGACTGACGGACAGACGGACAGGTAGCACTTGTCTATGAGTTGACTGACGGACAGACGGACAGGCAGGCAGGTAGCACTTGTCTATGAGTTGACTGACGAACAGACGGACAGGCAGGCAGGTAGCACTTGTCCATGAGTTGACTGATGGACAGATGGACAGACAGGCAGGTAGCACTTGTCTATGAGTTGACTGACGGACAGACGGACAGGCAGGCAGGTAGCACTTGTCTATGAGTTGACTGACGGACAGACGGACAGACAGGCAGGTAGCACTTGTCTATGAGTTGACTGACGGACAGACGGACAGGCAGGTAGCACTTGTCTATGAGTTGACTGACGGACAGACGGACAGGCAGGTAGCACTTGTCTATGAGTTGACTGACGGACAGACGGACAGGCAGGTAGCACTTGTCTATGAGTTGACTGACGGACAGACGGACATGCAGGCAGGTAGCACTTGTCTATGAGTTGACTGACGGACAGACGGACAGGCAGGTAGCACTTGTCTATGAGTTGACTGACGGACAGACGGACAGGCAGGCAGGTAGCACTTGTCTATGAGTTGACTGACGGACAGACGGACAGGCAGACAGGTAGCACTTGTCTATGAGTTGACTGACGGACAGACGGACAGGCAGGTAGCACTTGTCTATGAGTTGACTGACGGACAGACGGACAGGCAGGCAGGTAGCACTTGTCTATGAGTTGACTGACGGACAGACGGACAGGCAGACAGGTAGCACTTGTCTATGAGTTGACTGACAGACAGACAGACAGACGGACAGGCAGACAGGTAGCACTTGTCTATGAGTTGACTGACAGACAGACAGACGGACAGGCAGACAGGTAGCACTTGTCTATGAGTTGACTGACGGACAGACGGACAGGCAGGCAGGTAGCACTTGTCTATGAGTTGACTGACGGACAGACGGACAGGCAGGCAGGTAGCACTTGTCTATGAGTTGACTGACGGACAGACGGACAGGCAGGCAGGTAGCACTTGTCTATGAGTTGACTGACAGACAGACAGACGGACAGGCAGACAGGTAGCACTTGTCTATAAGTTGACTGACTGACAGACAGACAGACGGACAGGTAGCACTTGTCTATGAGTTGACTGACAGACAGACAGACGGACAGGCAGACGGGTAGCACTTGTCTATGAGTTGACTGACAGACAGACAGACGGACAGGCAGACAGGTAGCACTTGTCTATGAGTTGACTGACGGACAGACGGACAGGTAGCACTTGTCTATGAGTTGACTGACGGACAGACGGACAGGCAGGCAGGTAGCACTTGTCTATGAGTTGACTGACGAACAGATGAACAGGCAGGCAGGTAGCACTTGTCCATGAGTTGACTGATGGACAGATGGACAGACAGGCAGGTAGCACTTGTCTATGAGTTGACTGACGGACAGACGGACAGGCAGGCAGGTAGCACTTGTCTATGAGTTGACTGACGGACAGACGGACAGACAGGCAGGTAGCACTTGTCTATGAGTTGACTGACGGACAGACGGACAGGCAGGTAGCACTTGTCTATGAGTTGACTGACGGACAGACGGACAGGCAGGTAGCACTTGTCTATGAGTTGACTGACGGACAGACGGACAGGCAGGTAGCACTTGTCTATGAGTTGACTGACGGACAGACGGACATGCAGGCAGGTAGCACTTGTCTATGAGTTGACTGACGGACAGACGGACAGGCAGGTAGCACTTGTCTATGAGTTGACTGACGGACAGACGGACAGGCAGGCAGGTAGCACTTGTCTATGAGTTGACTGACGGACAGACGGACAGGCAGACAGGTAGCACTTGTCTATGAGTTGACTGACGGACAGACGGACAGGCAGACAGGTAGCACTTGTCTATGAGTTGACTGACAGACAGACAGACAGACGGACAGGCAGACAGGTAGCACTTGTCTATGAGTTGACTGACAGACAGACAGACGGACAGGCAGACAGGTAGCACTTGTCTATGAGTTGACTGACGGACAGACGGACAGGCAGGCAGGTAGCACTTGTCTATGAGTTGACTGACGGACAGACGGACAGGCAGGCAGGTAGCACTTGTCTATGAGTTGACTGACGGACAGACGGACAGGCAGGCAGGTAGCACTTGTCTATGAGTTGACTGACAGACAGACAGACGGACAGGCAGACAGGTAGCACTTGTCTATAAGTTGACTGACTGACAGACAGACAGACGGACAGGTAGCACTTGTCTATGAGTTGACTGACAGACAGACAGACGGACAGGCAGACGGGTAGCACTTGTCTATGAGTTGACTGACTGACAGACAGACGGACAGGCAGACAGGTAGCACTTGTCTATGAGTTGACTGACGGACAGACGGACAGGTAGCACTTGTCTATGAGTTGACTGACGGACAGACGGACAGGCAGGCAGGTAGCACTTGTCTATGAGTTGACTGACAGACAGACAGACGGACAGGCAGACAGGTAGCACTTGTCTATGAGTTGACTGACGGACAGACGGACAGGCAGGCAGGTAGCACTTGTCTATGAGTTGACTGACAGACAGACAGACGGACAGGCAGGCAGGTAGCACCTGTCTATGAGTTGACTGACAGACAGACAGACGGGCAGGCAGACAGGTAGCACTTGTCTATGAGTTGACTGACAGACAGACAGACGGACAGGCAGGTAGCACTTGTCTATGAGTTGACTGACGGACAGACGGACAGGCAGGCAGGTAGCACTTGTCTATGAGTTGACTGACGGACAGACGGACAGGCAGGCAGGTAGCACTTGTCTATGAGTTGACTGACAGACAGACGGACAGGCAGACAGGTAGCACTTGTCTATGAGTTGACTGACGGACAGACGGACAGGCAGACAGGTAGCACTTGTCTATGAGTTGACTGACGGACAGACGGACAGGCAGGCAGGTAGCACTTGTCTATGAGTTGATTGACGGACAGACAGACGGACAGGCAGGCAGGTAGCACTTGTCTATGAGTTGACTGACAGACAGACAGACGGGCAGGCAGACAGGTAGCACTTGTCTATGAGTTGACTGACAGACAGACAGATGGACAGGCAGGTAGCACTTGTCTATGAGTTGACTGACGGACAGACGGACAGGCAGGTAGCACTTGTCTATGAGTTGACTGACGGACAGACGGACAGGCAGGTAGCACTTGTCTATGAGTTGACTGACAGACAGACGGACAGACAGGCAGGTAGCACTTGTCTATGAGTTGACTGACGGACAGACGGACAGGCAGGTAGCACTTGTCTATGAGTTGAATGACGGACAGACGGACAGGCAGGCAGGTAGCACTTGTCTATGAGTTGACTGACGAACAGACGGACAGGCAGGCAGGTAGCACTTGTCTATGAGTTGACTGACGGACAGACGGACAGACAGGCAGGTAGCACTTGTCTATGAGTTGACTGACGGACAGACGGACAGATAGGCAGGTAGCACTTGTCTATGAGTTGACTGACGGACAGACGGACAGACAGGCAGGTAGCACTTGTCTATGAGTTGACTGACGGACAGACGGACAGGCAGGTAGCACTTGTCTATGAGTTGACTGATGGACAGACGGACAGGCAGGTAGCACTTGTCTATGAGTTGACTGACGGACAGACGGACAGGCAGGTAGCACTTGTCTATGAGTTGACTGACGGACAGACGGACAAGCAGGCAGGTAGCACTTGTCTATGAGTTGACTGACGGACAGACGGACAGGCAGGTAGCACTTGTCTATGAGTTGACTGACGGACAGACGGACAGGCATGCAGGTAGCACTTGTCTATGAGTTGACTGACGGACAGACGGACAGGCAGACAGGTAGCACTTGTCTATGAGTTGACTGACGGACAGACGGACAGGCAGACAGGTAGCACTTGTCTATGAGTTGACTGACAGACAGACAGACAGACGGACAGGCAGACAGGTAGCACTTGTCTATGAGTTGACTGACAGACAGACAGACGGACAGGCAGACAGGTAGCACTTGTCTATGAGTTGACTGACGGACAGACGGACAGGCAGGCAGGTAGCACTTGTCTATGAGTTGACTGACGGACAGACGGACAGGCAGGCAGGCAGCACTTGTCTATGAGTTGACTGACGGACAGACGGACAGGCAGGCAGGTAGCACTTGTCTATGAGTTGACTGACGGACAGACGGACAGGTAGCACTTGTCTATGAGTTGACTGACGGACAGACGGACAGGCACGCAGGTAGCACTTGTCTATGAGTTGACTGACGGACAGACGGACAGGCAGACAGGTAGCACTTGTCTATGAGTTGACTGACAGACAGACAGACGGACAGGCAGACAGGTAGCACTTGTCTATGAGTTGACTGACAGACAGACAGATGGACAGGCAGGTAGCACTTGTCTATGAGTTGACTGACGGACAGACGGACAGGCAGGCAGGTAGCACTTGTCTATGATTTGACTGACGGACAGACGGACAGACGGACAGGCAGACAGGTAGCACTTGTCTATGAGTTGACTGACGGACAGACGGACAGGCAGGCAGGTAGCACTTGTCTATGAGTTGACTGACGGACAGACGGACAGGCAGACAGGTAGCACTTGTCTATGAGTTGACTGACGGACAGACGGACAGGCAGACAGGTAGCACTTGTCTATGAGTTGACTGACTGACAGACAGACAGACGGACAGGCAGACGGGTAGCACTTGTCTATGAGTTGACTGACAAACAGACAGACGGACAGGCAGACAGGTAGCACTTGTCTATGAGTTGACTGACGGACAGACGGACAGGCAGGCAGGTAGCACTTGTCTATGAGTTGACTGACGGACAGACGGACAGGCAGGCAGGTAGCACTTGTCTATGAGTTGACTGACGGACAGACGGACAGGCAGGCAGGTAGCACTTGTCTATGAGTTGACTGACAGACAGACAGACGGACAGGCAGACAGGTAGCACTTGTCTATGAGTTGACTGACTGACAGACAGACAGACGGACAGGTAGCACTTGTCTATGAGTTGACTGACAGACAGACAGACGGACAGGCAGACAGGTAGCACTTGTCTATGAGTTGACTGACAGACAGACAGACGGACAGGCAGACAGTTAGCACTTGTCTATGAGTTGACTGACGGACAGACGGACAGGCCGACAGGTAGCACTTGTCTATGAGTTGACTGACGGACAGACGGACATGCAGGCAGGTAGCACTTGTCTAAGAGTTGACTGACAGACAGACAGACGGGCAGGCAGACAGGTAGCACTTGTCTATGAGTTGACTGACAGACAGACAGACGGACAGGCAGGTACCACTTGTCTATGAGTTGACTGACGGACAGACGGACAGGCAGGCAGGTAGCACTTGTCTATGAGTTGACTGACGGACAGACGGACAGGCAGACAGGTAGCACTTGTCTATGAGTTGACTGACAGACAGACAGACGGACAGGCAGACAGGTAGCATTTGTCTATGAGTTGACTGACAGACAGACGGACAGGCAGGCAGGTAGCACTTGTCTATGAGTTGACTGACGGACAGACGGACAGGCAGACAGGTAGCACTTGTCTATGAGTTGACTGACAGACAGACAGACGGACAGGCAGACAGGTAGCATTTGTCTATGAGTTGACTGACAGACAGACGGACAGGCAGGCAGGTAGCACTTGTCTATGAGTTGACTGACAGACAGACGGACAGGCAGACAGACAGGTAGCACTTGTCTATGAGTTGACTGACGGACAGACGGACAGGCAGACAGGTATCACTTGTCTATGAACTCTCTGTGACTCCTCTCTACCTGTTTGCTGCAGGCAACAGTCACTCCTACCCCAACGACTGTCAAAGTAATCTACAACAGTCACTGCTACCCCAACGACTGTCAAACCAAACTTAATCAGTGTTCTATTTTATCACTTTACTTCACTTCAGCTCCCTCCAGCCGTCCCTCCGGCCGGCCCTCCGGCCGGCCCTCCAGCCGTCTCTCCAGCCGTCCCTCCGGCCGACCCGCCAGCCGCCCCTCCGGCCGGCCCTCCAGCCGCCCCTCCGGCCGGCCCTCCAGCCGCCCCTCCGGCCGGCCCTCCAGCCGTCTCTCCAGCCGGCCCTCCAGCCTCCCCTCCGGCCGTCCCTCCGGCCGTCCCTCCGGCCGGCCCTCCAGCCGCCCCTCCGGCCGTCTCTCCAGCCGTCCCTCCGGCCGACCCGCCAGCCGCCCCTCCGGCCGGCCCTCCAGCCGCCCCTCCGGCCGGCCCTCCAGCCGCCCCTCCGGCCGGCCCTCCAGCCGCCCCTCCGGCCGGCCCTCCAGCCGTCTCTCCAGCCGGCCCTCCAGCCGCCCCTCCAGCCGTCCCTCCGGCCGCCCCTCCGGCCGGCCCTCCAGCCGTCTCTCCAGCTGGCCCTCCGGCCGCCCCTCCGGCCGTCCCTCCTGCCGTGCCTCCGGCCGGCCCTCCAGCCGCCCCTCCGGCCAGCCCTCCAGCCGTCTCTCCAGCCGTCCCTCCGGCCGTCTCTCCAGCTCTTACCAGTAAAATATTTACCGTTGGGAGGACTGGTGCAGTATATCTCCATCTCTATGTAAATGTTACATTCCTTTTTCACCATGTATTTCCACATGATGTATGATCCAGTCATGTCTGCTGAGTATGGTGAGTATGTTCACATAGAGGACAGACAGGAAGAGGGTAATGTTCAGATAGAGGACAGACAGGAAGAGGGTAATGTTCAGATAGAGGACAGACAGGAAGAGGGTAATCTTCACATAGAGGACAGACAGGAAGAGGGTAATCTTCAGATAGAGGACAGACAGGAAGAGGGTAATGTTCACATAGAGGACAGACAGGAAGAGGGTAATGTTCACATAGAGGACAGACAGGAAGAGGGTAATTTTCACATAGAGGACAGACAGGAAGAGGGTAATCTTCACATAGAGGACAGACAGGAACAGGGTAATGTTCACATAGAGGACAGACAGGAAGAGGGTAATGTTCACATAAAGGACAGGACAAACAGGAAGAGGGTAATGTTCTCATAGAGGACAGAACAGACAGGAAGAGGGTAATGTTCACATAGAGGACAGGACAGGCAGGAAGAGGGTAATGTTCACATAGAGGACAGGACAGGAGAGCGCAATGGTTTAACACACCATTAAGTCACCGTTCATTCAACTTCGCTCACACAAACAAATATTTTTTTTCCAGCCTCGACTGACTTAAAACATTTTAAATGTTTGTAGTCCTATTGTTAAAAAAGTTTATAGTCACAGACCCGTCTAAAGCCACTACCCAGATAACACATTTTCGTTCTGGGAACGTTCCCTGAACGTTGTCGGATTGTTCCCTGAACGTTGCACCAATTCCCTGAAGGTTCAAATGGATGGTTTTCTTTTAACGTTCTCAGAACGTCCTCTTTTTGTTGTATGAAGGTAGCAGGGAACGTTCTCAGAACAATGTGTTTCTTTCTACCTTACCACAATAACAACATTCCCTAAAGGTTCTCCTTTGGTTCTTACAAAAATACCTTTCCCATAACGTTCCCAGAATGTTCAATGAAAGTAATTTTTCTAAGAACCAAAGGAGAACCTTTAGGGAACATTACAGGAACGATCTGTGCTAGCTGGGTAGAAACCCAGTAGGAATAGTCCTTGATTAGTACACCACTACAGTCTTCCAAGGATGAGACCTATTCCCTCCCGGATCATCTGATAGTAACAATGACATCATCCTCCTCATCACGTGTCTGGCGTAACTAGGTCCACTTGCCAGGCATTCAGTCTTAGGTCATCACTCTTAGGTCATGACCGATCCTTTCACATGTTCCATCTTATGTCATGACTGATCATGTTCCATGGTCATAGCATGGGATCAGTCATGCACGAACAGCCCTGCTATCGTCACTGAGCCGTCAGGGGATAACGAACAGCCCTGCTATCGTCACTGTGCCGTCAGGGGATCACGAACAGCCCTGCTATCGTCACTGTGCCGTCAGGGGATCACGAACAGCCCTGCTATCGTCACTGTGCCGTCAGGGGATCACGAACAGCCCTGCTATTGTCATTGTGCCGTCAGGGGATCATGAACAGCCCTGCTATCGTCACTGTGCCGTCAGTGGATCATGAACAGCCCTGCTATCGTCACTGTGTCGTCAGGGGATCATGAGAAAGAGGACAGAGTGACAGAAATAGGACTAGATGACCGACCACACTGTGCATCCAGTCATGGCTTTAATGTAACCCCATAACCCCTCCCCTTTACAATGTTTAGGGCTGGGTACCTCTCATCTCCCTATCGCATGAGGTTAAGGCTGGTCCATTTGGAAGCATCGAGTTATCTGATGGTATATCTGTGGTTAAGGAGGACTTAAGGTCATCATATGTGGTGTATATGTGGGGATGAGGGAGGGGGGGGGGGACATAACATTAGGTTAAAGAGCTGTGGTCATGATAGTGAACCAGACACTCTGGGTCATTAGTCATTATGTCTGTCTGTCTGTCTGTCTGTCTGTCTGTCTGTCTGTCTGTCTGTCTGTCTGTCTTCATTAGGAGGATTACTAAGACTGACACTGAGTCTGGCTAGCTAACAGACAGGAGCTGGGCCTGAGGGTGAATGGATGGGGAGACATCAGCACCCCCATCAGCACCCCAAGACATCACCCCAAGACATCAGCACCCCTGTTATTGTCATAACTGACAAGTCCCGTCATCAGATCAACATCAATGTCAACCTTCTTCCTCACTGTAGAACACAGGAGCTGGATATAGCTCACTGAATAACACAGGAGCTGGATATAGCTCACTGTGGAACACAGGAGCTGGATATAGCTCACTGTAGAACACAGGAGCTGGATATAGCTCACTGAATAACACATGAGCTGGATATAGCTCACTGTAGAACACGGGAGCTGGATATAGCTCACTGAATAACACAGGAACTGGATATAGCTCACTGTGGAACACAGGCGCTGTTTATAGCTCACTGAATAACACAGGAGCTGAATATAGCTCACTGAATAACACAGGAGCTGGATATAGCTCACTGAATAACACAGGAGCTGGATATAGCTCACTGAATAACACAGGAGCTGGATATAGCTCACTGAATAACACAGGAAATGGATATAGCTCACTGAAAAACACAGGAGCTGGATATAGCTCACTGTAGAACAGGAGCTGGATATAGCTCACTGAATAACACAGGAGCTGGATATAGCTCACTGAATAACACAGGAGCTGGATATAGCTCACTGAATAACACAGAAGCTGGATATAGCTCACTGAATAACACAGGAGCTAGATATAGCTCACTGAATAACACAGGAGCTGGATATAGCTCACTGAATAACACAGGAGCTGGATATAGCTCACTGAATAACACAGGAGCTGGATATAGCTCACTGAATAACACAGGAGCTGGATATAGCTCACTGAATAACACAGAAGCTGGATATAGCTCACTGAATAACACAGGAGCTGGATATAGCTCACTGAATAACACAGGAGCTGGATATAGCTCACTGAATAACACAGGAGCTGGATATAGCTCACTGAATAACACAGGAGCTGGATATAGCTCACTGAATAACACAGGAGCTGGATATAGCTCACTGAATAACACAGGAGCTGGATATAGCTCACTGAATAACACAGAAGCTGGATATAGCTTACTGAATAACACAGGAGCTGGATATAGCTCACTGAATAACACAGAAGCTGGATATAGCTCACTGAATAACACAGGAGCTGGATATAGCTCACTGAATAACACAGGAGCTGGATATAGCTCACTGAATAACACAGGAGCTGGATATAGCTCACTGTAGAACACAGGAGCTGGATATAGCTCACTAAATAACACAGGAGCTGGATATAGCTCACTGAATAACACAGGAGCTGGATATAGCTCACTGAATAACACAGGAGCTGGATATAGCTCACTGTAGAACACAGGAGCTGGATATAGCTCACTGAATAACACAGGAGCTGGATATAGCTCACTGAATAACACAGAAGCTGGATATAGCTCACTGTAGAACACAGGAGCTGGATATAGCTCACTGTAGAACACAGGAGCTGGATATAGCTCACTGTAGAACACAGGAGCTGGATATAGCTCACTGAATAACACAGGAGCTGGATATAGCTCACTGAATAACACAGGAGCTGGATATAGCTCACTGAATAACACAGAAGCTGGATATAGCTCACTGTAGAACACAGGAGCTGGATATAGCTCACTGTAGAACACAGGAGCTGGATATAGCTCACTGTAGAACACAGGAGCTGGATATAGCTCACTGTAGAACACAGGAGCTGGATATAGCTCACTGAATAACACAGGAGCTGGATATAGCTCACTGAATAACACAGGAGCTGGATATAGCTCACTGAATAACACAGGAGCTGGATATAGCTCACTGAATAACACAGGAGCTGGATATAGCTCACTGAATAACACAGGAGCTGGATATAGCTCACTGAATAACACAGGAGCTGGATATAGCTCACTGAATAACACAGGAGCTGGATATAGCTCACTGTAGAACACAGGAGCTGGATATAGCTCACTGAATAACACAGGAGCTGGATATAGCTCACTGAATAACACAGGAGCTGGATATGGCTCACTGAATAACACAGGAGCTGGATATAGCTCTGAATGCAAGTGAATCATTGTATGCATATGTAGACTTTTATTTGGTGACCAACTTTTTATTCAATTTTGTATTTTCTTTCAGAGGGGGGATACAGGTACAGAAACAATCAAATAAATACATACAAAGATAACTCTCACCTCCAGAAGGAAGCATGCCTCCCACCCCTTTCCCATCCCACCAACTCTGTAGAATGTGAGGAATGTGACCTTGTGCTTTCTACTGGTGTATCTGTGCTTGGGTACAGTATATAGCTCACTAAGGCTCAGTGTTTGGTAAGGGCTAATCTCCACAAAGGGATCTCACAGGTCTTATCCATCCATAGATTCCTTCATCCTCATTCTCTCTTCCCCTCATCCCTTCATCCTCTCATCCCTTCATCCCCTCATCCTCTCAACTCCTCAACTCCTCAGCCTCTCATCCACTGCTGAGGTCCAACACCCCACCAAGACCAGGGCAGATGACCTTAGAAAAATGGGTTCAAAAGGGTTCTGCTGCTGTCCCCACAGGAGAACCCTTTTTGGTTCCAAGTAGAACCTTTTTGGGTTCCATGTAAAAATATCTGTAGAAAGGGCTCTACATGGAATCTAAAACGGTTCTTTAATTGTTCTCCTATGGTGACAGCCGAAGATCCCTTTTAGGTTTGAGATAGCACCTTATTTTCTAAGAGTGTACTTGCCTTTGGGATGGACTCTCTTTAAAGGGACCAGGGGTTTGATACATGGTAATTCTCCCTGATTCTCCAAAGTATCAAATTAGCCGTGGCAGCAGGCTGTCCAAGGTATCAAATTAGCCGTGGCAGCAGACTGTCCAAGGTATCAGCATTAGCCGTGGCAGCAGACTGATTCTCCAAGGTATCAGGATTAAGCCGTGGCAGCAGACTGATTCTCCAAGGTATCCGGATTAAGCCGTGGCAGCAGACTGTCCAAGGTATCAGGATTAAGCCGTGGCAGCAGACTGATTGTCCAATGTATCAGTATTAGCCGTGGCAGCAGACTGTCCAAGGTATCAGCATTAGCGATGGCAGCAGACTGTCCAAGGTATCAGCTTTAGCCGTGGCAGCAGACTGTCTCTGTTGACTAAGAGGCTAGGAGACTCTATGCTCAGAACCACTTAGCCTCACAAACACTGTGGGACCCCAGGACTTTGTAGAGAGAACTATTCAGACATGGGTTTACACACACACAGACCAAAACCTTAACACAAACACACATGCACGCACGCATGCACGCACACACACACACACACACACACACACACACACACACACACACACACACACACACACACACACACACACACACACACACACACACACACACACACAAGAATGCACACGCACACTCTGTGCCTCCCGTGAGTAGTAAATATTTAATTGCAGGAGATAATCCCCCTCACCGTTCTGCCAGACCTGCAGACATATATAGCGACAGCTGGACAATGAATCACATCAAGTCAAACAGACAAAAGAAGAAAAGCAAAAAGACAGAAACTAAATAAAAGACCAGCCTGCTTTTCTCTTTGTGTTCTCTTCTGACCATGATAATGAAGAGGAGCCTGCTTTTCTCTTTGTGTTCTCTTCTGACCATGATAATGATGAGGAGCCTGCTTTTCTCTTTGTGTTCTCTTCTGACCATGATAATGATGAGGAGCTTGCTTTTCTCTTTGTGTTCTCTTCTGACCATGATAATGATGAGGAGCCTGCTTTTCTCTTTGTGTTCTCTTCTGACCATGATAATGATGAGGAGCCTGCTTTTCTCTTTGTGTTCTCTTCTGACCATGATAATGATGAGGAGCCTGCTTTTCTCTTTGTGTTCTCTTCTGACCATGATAATGATGAGGAGCTTGCATTTCTCTTTGTGTTCTCTTCTGACCATGATAATGAAGAGGAGCCTGCTTTTCTCTTTGTGTTCTCTTCTGACCATGATAATGATGAGGAGCCTGCTTTTCTCTCTTTGTGTTCTCTTCTGACCATGATAATGATGAGGAGCCTGCTTTTCTCTTTGTGTTCTCTTCTGACCATGATAATGATGAGGAGCCTGCTTTTCTCTTTGTGTTCTCTTCTGACCATGATAATGATGAGGAGCCTGCTTTTCTCTTTGTGTTCTCTTCTGACCATGATAATGATGAGGAGCCTGCTTTTCTCTTTGTGTTCTCTTCTGACCATGATAATGATGAGGAGCCTGCTTTTCTCTTTGTGTTCTCTTCTGACCATGATAATGAAGAGGAGCCTGCTTTTCTCTTTGTGTTCTCTTCTGACCATGATAATGATGAGGAGCCTGCTTTTCTCTTTGTGTTCTCTTCTGACCATGATAATGATGAGGAGCCTGCTTTTCTCTTTGTGTTCTCTTCTGACCATGATAATGATGAGGAGCCTGCTTTTCTCTTTGTGTTCTCTTCTGACCATGATAATGAAGAGGAGCTTGCTTTTCTCTTTGTGTTCTCTTCTGACCATGATAATGATGAGGAGCCTGCTTTTCTCTTTGTGTTCTCTTGATAATGATGAGGAGCCTGCTTTTCTCTTTGTGTTCTCTTCTGACCATGATAATGATGAGGAGCCTGCTTTTCTCTTTGTGTTCTCTTCTGACCATGATAATGATGAGGAGCCTGCTTTTCTCTTTGTGTTCTCTTCTGACCATGATAATGATGAGGAGCCTGCTTTTCTCTTTGTGTTCTCTTCTGACCATGATAATGAAGAGGAGCCTGCTTTTCTCTTTGTGTTCTCTTCTGACCATGATAATGATGAGGAGCCTGCTTTTCTCTTTGTGTTCTCTTCTGACCATGATAATGATGAGGAGCCTGCTTTTCTCTTTGTGTTCTCTTCTGACCATGATAATGATGAGGAGCCTGCTTTTCTCTTTGTGTTCTCTTCTGACCATGATAATGATGAGGAGCCTGCTTTTCTCTTTGTGTTCTCTTCTGACCATGATAATGATGAGGAGCCTGCTTTTCTCTTTGTGTTCTCTTCTGACCATGATAATGATGAGGAGCCTGCTTTTCTCTTTGTGTTCTCTTCTGACCATGATAATGATGAGGAGCTTGCTTTTCTCTTTGTGTTCTCTTCTGACCATGATAATGATGAGGAGCCTGCTTTTCTCTTTGTGTTCTCTTCTGACCATGATAATGATGAGGAGCCTGCTTTTCTCTTTGTGTTCTCTTCTGACCATGATAATGATGAGGAGCCTGCTTTTCTCTTTGTGTTCTCTTCTGACCATGATAATGATGAGGAGCCTGCTTTTCTCTTTGTGTTCTCTTCTGACCATGATAATGATGAGGAGCTTGCTTTTCTCTTTGTGTTCTCTTCTGACCATGATAATGATGAGGAGCTTGCTTTTCTCTTTGTGTTCTCTTCTGACCATGATAATGATGAGGAGCCTGCTTTTCTCTTTGTGTTCTCTTCTGACCATGATAATGATGAGGAGCCTGCTTTTCTCTTTGTGTTCTCTTCTGACCATGATAATGAAGAGGAGCCTGCTTTTCTCTTTGTGTTCTCTTCTGACCATGATAATGAAGAGGAGCTTGCTTTTCTCTTTGTGTTCTCTTCTGACCATGATAATGAAGAGGAGCTTGCTTTTCTCTTTGTGTTCTCTTCTGACCATGATAATGATGAGGAGCCTGCTTTTCTCTTTGTGTTCTCTTCTGACCATGATAATGATGAGGAGCCTGCTTTTCTCTTTGTGTTCTCTTCTGACCATGATAATGATGAGGAGCCTGCTTTTCTCTTTGTGTTCTCTTCTGACCATGATAATGATGAGGAGCCTGCTTTTCTCTTTGTGTTCTCTTCTGACCATGATAATGAAGAGGAGCTTGCTTTTCTCTTTGTGTTCTCTTCTGACCATGATAATGATGAGGAGCTTGCTTTTCTCTTTGTGTTCTCTTCTGACCATGATAATGATGAGGAGCCTGCTTTTCTCTTTGTGTTCTCTTCTGACCATGATAATGAAGAGGAGCTTGCTTTTCTCTTTGTGTTCTCTTCTGACCATGATAATGAAGAGGAGCTTGCTTTTCTCTTTGTGTTCTCTTCTGACCATGATAATGATGAGGAGCCTGCTTTTCTCTTTGTGTTCTCTTCTGACCATGATAATGATGAGGAGCCTGCTTTTCTCTTTGTGTTCTCTTCTGACCATGATAATGATGAGGAGCCTGCTTTTCTCTTTGTGTTCTCTTCTGGCCATGATAATGATGAGGAGCCTGCTTTTCTCTTTGTGTTCTCTTCTGACCATGATAATGATGAGGAGCCTGCTTTTCTCTTTGTGTTCTCTTCTGACCATGATAATGATGAGGAGCTTGCTTTTCTCTTTGTGTTCTCTTCTGACCATGATAATGATGAGGAGCTTGCTTTTCTCTTTGTGTTCTCTTCTGACCATGATAATGATGAGGAGCCTGCTTTTCTCTTTGTGTTCTCTTCTGACCATGATAATGATGAGGAGCCTGCTTTTCTCTTTGTGTTCTCTTCTGACCATGATAATGATGAGGAGCCTGCTTTTCTCTTTGTGTTCTCTTCTGACCATGATAATGAAGAGGAGCTTGCTTTTCTCTTTGTGTTCTCTTCTGACCATGATAATGAAGAGGAGCTTGCTTTTCTCTTTGTGTTCTCTTCTGACCATGATAATGATGAGGAGCCTGCTTTTCTCTTTGTGTTCTCTTCTGACCATTATAATGATGAGGAGCCTGCTTTTCTCTTTGTGTTCTCTTCTGACCATGATAATGATGAGGAGCCTGCTTTTCTCTTTGTGTTCTCTTCTGACCATGATAATGATGAGGAGCCTGCTTTTCTCTTTGTGTTCTCTTCTGACCATGATAATGATGAGGAGCCTGCTTTTCTCTTTGTGTTCTCTTCTGACCATGATAATGATGAGGAGCTTGCTTTTCTTTTTGTGTTCTCTTCTGACCATGATAATGATGGGGAGCCTGCTTTTCTCTTTGTGTTCTCTTCTGACCATGATAATGATGAGGAGCTTGCTTTTCTCTTTGTGTTCTCTTCTGACCATGATAATGATGAGGAGCCTGCTTTTCTCTTTGTGTTCTCTTCTGACCATGATAATGATGAGGAGCCTGCTTTTCTCTTTGTGTTCTCTTCTGACCATGATAATGATGAGGAGCTTGCTTTTCTCTTTGTGTTCTCTTCTGACCATGATAATGAAGAGGAGCCTGCTTTTCTCTTTGTGTTCTCTTCTGACCATGATAATGATGAGGAGCCTGCTTTTCTCTTTGTGTTCTCTTCTGACCATGATAATGATGAGGAGCCTGCTTTTCTCTTTGTGTTCTCTTCTGACCATGATAATGATGAGGAGCTTGCTTTTCTCTTTGTGTTCTCTTCTGACCATGATAAAGATGAGGAGCTTGCTTTTCTCTTTGTGTTCTCTTCTGACCATGATAATGATGAGGAGCTTGCTTTTCTCTTTGTGTTCTCTTCTGACCATGATAATGAAGAGGAGCTTGCTTTTCTCTTTGTGTTCTCTTCTGACCATTATAATGATGAGGAGCTTGCTTTTCTCTTTGTGTTCTCTTCTGACCATGATAATGATGATGAGCCTGCTTTTCTCTTTGTGTTCTTTCTGACCATGATAATGAAGAGGAGCTTGCTTTTCTCTTTGTGTTCTCTTCTGACCATGATAATGATGAGGAGCTTGCTTTTCTCTTTGTGTTCTCTTCTGACCATGATAATGATGAGGAGCTTGCTTTTCTCTTTGTGTTCTCTTCTGACCATGATAATGAAGAGGAGCTTGCTTTTCTCTTTGTGTTCTCTTCTGACCATGATAATGATGAGGAGCTTGCTTTTCTCTTTGTGTTCTCTTCTGACCATGATAATGATGAGGAGCTTGCTTTTCTCTTTGTGTTCTCTTCTGACCATGATAATGAAGAGGAGCTTGCTTTTCTCTTTGTGTTCTCTTCTGACCATGATAATGATGAGGAGCTTGCTTTTCTCTTTGTGTTCTCTTCTGACCATGATAATGATGAGGAGCTTGCTTTTCTCTTTGTGTTCTCTTCTGACCATGATAATGAAGAGGAGCCTGCTTTTCTCTTTGTGTTCTTTTCTGACCATGATAATGAAGAGGAGCTTGCTTTTCTCTTTGTGTTCTCTTCTGACCATGATAATGAAGAGGAGCCTGCTTTTCTCTTTGTGTTCTCTTCTGACCATGATAATGAAGAGGAGCTTGCTTTTCTCTTTGTGTTCTCTTCTGACCATGATAATGAAGAGGAGCTTGCTTTTCTCTTTGTGTTCTCTTCTGACCATGATAATGATGAGGAGCCTGCTTTTCTCTTTGTGTTCTCTTCTGACCATGATAATGATGAGGAGCTTGCTTTTCTCTTTGTGTTCTCTTCTGACCATGATAATGATGAGGAGCCTGCTTTTCTCTTTGTGTTCTCTTCTGACCATGATAATGATGAGGAGCCTGCTTTTCTCTTTGTGTTCTCTTCTGACCATGATAATGATGAGGAGCCTGCTTTTCTCTTTGTGTTCTCTTCTGACCATGATAATGATGAGGAGCCTGCTTTTCTCTTTGTGTTCTCTTCTGACCATGATAATGATGAGGAGTGGACTTGCTGCCAAAGCTGCACAACAACATGCATGTGTCCCTTTGGCCTGTTTGGCTTGCTGTTAGTTTGGTCTGCAACAGAGAACAGAAGAAGGAGATACTGTGTCTCAAAGAATAAGGAGAAGCTGGGTTGGACTTAAGGACATACCGTGTGTGTGTGTGTGTGTGTGTGTGTGTGTGTGTGTGTGTGTGTGTGTGTGTGTGTGTGTGTGTGTGTGTGCGTGGTGTGTGTGCTTGCATGCGTGGGAGCATGCTGTCCTGTGTGTGTTAGTGTTAGGGTTCATGCTCTCTAGATGGATATCAGGGACATGTGTCGGCCATTTGTAGTGTAATCCCTGAACGAGCCGCTCTGAAAATGTTGGATGATATAGAATGTCACTCCTCTAAACAAAGCCTTTTATTTCACCAACATCTGTTTTTGGGTGAGGCTATCTCTGTGTGTTAATAAAATAGAGATATTAAAGATTGTTCCATGCTGAGTCAATAGACACATTAAAGATTGTTCCATGCTGAGTCAATACACACATTAAAGACTGTTCCATGCTTAGTCAATGGACACATTAAAGACTGTTCCATGCTTAGTCAATGGACACATTAAAGACTGTTCCATGCTGAGTCAATACATACATTAAAGACTGTTCCATGCTGAGTCAATAGACACATTAAAGACTGTTCCATGCTGAGTCAATAGACACATTAAAGACTGTTCCATGCTGAGTCAATAGACAGACTAAAGACTGTTCCATGCTGAGTCAATACATACATTAAAGACTGTTCCATGCTGAGTCAATACACACATTAAAGACTGTTCCATGGTTAGTCAATGGACACATTAAAGACTGTTCCATGTTGAGTCAATAGACACTTCAAAGACTGTTCCATGCTGAGTCAATGGACACATTAAAGACTGTTCCATGCTGAGTCAATACACACATTAAAGACTGTTCCATGCTGAGTCAATACACACATTAAAGACTGTTCCATGCTGAGTCAATACACACATTAAAGACTGTTCCATGCTGAGTCAATACACACATTAAAGACTGCCCCATGCTGAGTCAATAGACAGACTAAAGACTGTTCCATGCTGAGTCAATAGACACATTAAAGACTGTTCCATGCTGAGTCAATAGACACATTAAAGACTGTTCCATGCTGAGTCAATACACACATTAAAGACTGTTCCATGCTGAGTCAATAGACAGACTAAAGACTGTTCCATGCTGAGTCAATAGACACATTAAAGACTGTTCCATGTTGAGTCAATAGACAGACTAAAGACTGTTCCATGCTGAGTCAATAGACACATTAAAGACTGCTCCATGTTGAGTCAATAGACACTTCAAAGACTGTTCCATGCTGAGTCAATGGACACATTAAAGACTGTTCCATGCTGAGTCAATACACACATTAAAGACTGTTCCATGCTGAGTCAATACACACATTAAAGACTGTTCCATGCTGAGTCAATACACACATTAAAGACTGTTCCATGCTGAGTCAATACACACATTAAAGACTGTTCCATGCTGAGTCAATAGACAGACTAAAGACTTTTCCATGCTGAGTCAATAGACAGACTAAAGACTGTTCCATGCTGAGTCAATACACACATTAAAGACTGTTCCATGCTGAGTCAATAGACACATTAAAGACTGTTCCATGCTGAGTCAATGGACACATTAAAGACTGTTCCATGCTGAGTCAATAGACAGACTAAAGACTGTTCCATGCTGGGTCAATAGACACATTAAAGACTGTTCCATGCTGAGTCAATACACACATTAAAGACTGTTCCATGCTGAGTCAATAGACAGACTAAAGACTGTTCCATGCTGAGTCAATACACACATTAAAGACTGTTCCATGCTGAGTCAATAGACAGACTAAAGACGGTTCCATGTTGAGTCAATAGACAGACTAAAGACTGTTCCATGCTGAGTCAATAGACACATTAAAGACTGTTCCATGCTGAGTCAATACACACATTAAAGACTGTTCCATGCTGAGTCAATAGACAGACTAAAGACTGTTCCTTGCTGAGTCAATAGACAGACTAAAGACTGTTCCTTGCTGAGTCAATAGACAGACTAAAGACGGTTCCATGTTGAGTCAATACACACATTAAAGACTGTTCCATGCTGAGTCAATAGACAGACTAAAGACTGTTCCATGCTGAGTCAATAGACACATTAAAGACTGTTCCATGCTGAGTCAATACACACATTAAAGACTGTTCCATGCTGAGTCAATAGACAGACTAAAGACTGTTCCTTGCTGAGTCAATAGACAGACTAAAGACTGTTCCTTGCTGAGTCAATAGACAGACTAAAGACGGTTCCATGCTGAGTCAATAGACAGACTAAAGACTGTTCCATGCTGAGTCAATAGACAGACTAAAGACTGCTCCATGCTGAGTCAATAGACAGACTAAAGACTGTTCCATGCTGAGTCAATAGACACATTAAAGACTGCTCCATGTTGAGTCAATTGTTTAGTGCTGATGATAAAGCTCATGAGATAAAATCATGAAATCTCTACTTTCTAAACCAGGCCCTAAAAACTGTTTCTTTAAGCCTCTTCAACATTGAAGCCAGTCACTATTCACTATAAAGAAAAATATTATTGGACTCTGAGGTAGTTTTCAACTTGACAGTTCAGAATTACCAACACAGTCTTTTATAGCATGCCAAAGCTAAACGCGCACAAACCACACACTTAGTCCAAATCAACTTTGGCCTATATAGGTTACATTACAGTCTAGACCATTTCTCTCCAACTCTGTTCCTGGAGAGCTTATCAACCAGCTAATTATTAGAATCAGGTGCGCTAGATTAGTGTTGGGGTGAAAACCTACAGGGCGGTAGCTCTCCAGAAACAGGGTTGGAGTGAAAACCTACAGGAGGGTAGCTCTCCAGAAACAGGGTTGGAGTGAAAACCTACAGGAGGGTAGCTCTCCAGAAACAGGGTTGGAGTGAAAACCTACAGGAGGGTAGCTCTCCAGGAACAGGGTTGGAGTGAAAACCTACAGAATAGTATCTCTCCAGGAACAGGGTTGGAGTGAAAACCTACAGGATGGTAGCTCTCCAGAAACAGGGTTGGAGTGAAAACCTACAGGAGGGTAGCTCTCCAGAAACAGGGTTGGGGTGAAAACCTACAGGATGGTAGCTCTCCAGAAACAGGGTTGGAGTGAAAACCTACAGGATGGTAGCTCTCCAGAAACAGGGTTGGGGTGAAAACCTACAGGAGGGTAGCTCTCCAGAAACAGGGTTGGGGTGAAAACCTACAGGAGGGTAGCTCTCCAGGAACAGGGTTGGAGTGAAAACCTACAGAATAGTATCTCTCCAGGAACAGGGTTGGAGTTAATAACCAACTCATCATCAATCTTTGATTATTTGAATCAGCTGTGTAGTGCTCGGACAAAAAACAAAACTTGCACCCGGGGGGGGAAACCCCAGGACACAGTTTAGGAAACCCTGCCCAAGAGCATGCTCCTAGAGTATTCTAACAACAATATCAGCTTGCAAGATAACGTGTATTTTTATATGGTTTTTAATGGAGAAGCAACGTTAGGGGTCTTTTGATGTGTGTGCTGTTGGGGTAAAGACTGTAGAGACTAGAGAGACTAGAGAGAGAAGAGACTGTTTTCTCAGGGGCTGTCCCTCCCTCCCTGCCTCCCTCCATACTCCCCATTCATCTTCATGTCCACAGGTGTTTTATTATGAGTTCTGTTGGACAGTAAATTCCAAGGTTGGGCTATCCTAAAGGAAACGCTAGAATATACCATAGGGAACAGAGGGATGGGAGGGAGGAGAGGGATGGATGGAAGGAAGGAATGAGAGAGAGAGAGAGAGAGAGAGAGGCAGTGTAATCCCTTATTTTCCATACCTCTCCCTCTCTGCCTCACTTCCTCTTGTGTCTGCAGTAATAGATTTAAGGGTAGGAGAAATTCCAAGGGTGCTGCATAGAGTCTGTATTCATTGTTAATTCCATTGGTGCTGCATAGAGTCTGTATTCATTGTTCATTCCAAGGGTGCTGCATAGAGTCTGTATTCATTGTTAATTCCATTGGTGCTGCATAGAGCCTGTATTCATTGATAATTCCATTGGTGCTGCATAGAGTCTGTATTCATTGTTAATTCCATTGGTGCTGCATAGAGTCTGTATTCATTGTTAATTCCAATGGTGCTGCATAGAGTCTGTATTCATTGTTAATTCCATTGGTGCTGCATAGAGCCTGTATTCATTGTTAATTCCATTGGTGCTGCATAGAGTCTGTATTCATTGTTAATTCCATTGGTGCTGCATAGAGTCTGTATTCATTGTTAATTCCAATGGTGCTGCATAGAGTCTGTATTCATTGTTAATTCCATTGGTGCTGCATAGAGTCTGTATTCATTGTTAATTCCAATGGTGCTGCATAGAGCCTGTATTCATTGTTAATTCTATTGGTGCTGCATAGAGTCTGTATTCATTGTTTGTCGTACAATGTGACTTAGTTGGGAACATTTTCACTTGAATAGACAGACGGTTTGTTAACATTGATATTGTTGTTTCATAATTTCAGCTTGACTTGGCAGCTGGTCAAATTGACAGTTCACAATCTACAACATATTAAAACAGTATCTTCAACGTCCTAATAGCTTATTGCCTACTATACCATTGGACTAACCATTTAACTAGCCAGAACTTTAAACAATAGTTCCCGTCTGCCTCACTACCAGACACATAACAACTCAGAGGTTATTCTCATTGACAAACTTATAAAGAGGTAGAACAACGAGATTTCAATTTACATCATTTGTACATAAACTTTTCAATTTTACATGACAGTCTTGCCTTACCTTTTGTTGTGTCTGACAACATGACAGTCTTTCCTTACCTTTTGTTGTGTCAGGCAACATGACAGTCTTGCCTTACCTTTCGTTGTGTCAGGCAACATGACAGTCTTGTCTTACCTTTTGTTGCAGCTGGCAACATGACAGTCTTGCCTTACCTTTCGTTGTGTCAGGCAACATGACAGTCTTGCCTTACCTTTCGTTGTGTCAGGCAACATGACAGTCTTGCCTTACCTTTCGTTGTGTCAGGCAACATGACAGTCTTGCCTTACCTTTCGTTGTGGCTGGCAACATGACAGTCTTGTCTTACCTTTTGTTGTGTCAGGCAACATGACAGTCTTGCCTTACCTTTTGTTGCAGCTGGCAACATGACAGTCTTGCCTTACCTTTTGTTGTGTCAGGCAACATGACAGTCTTGCCTTACCTTTCGTTGTGGCTGGCAACATGACAGTCTTGCCTTACCTTTCGTTGTGGCTGGCAACATGACAGTCTTGTCTTACCTTTTGTTGTGTCAGGCAACATGACAGTCTTGCCTTACCTTTTGTTGCAGCTGGCAACATGACAGTCTTGCCTTACCTTTTGTTGTGTCAGGCAACATGACAGTCTTGCCTTACCTTTCGTTGTGGCTGGCAACATGACAGTCTTGCCTTACCTTTTGTTGCGGCTGGCAACATGACAGTCTTGCCTTACCTTTCGTTGTGTCAGGCAACATGACAGTCTTGCCTTACCTCTCGTTGTGGCTGGCAACATGACAGTCTTGCCTTACCTTTTGTTGTGGCTGGCAACATGACAGTCTTACCTTACCTTTCGTTGTGGCTGGCAACATGACAGTCTTGCCTTACCTTTTGTTGCGGCTGGCAACATGACAGTCTTGCCTTACCTTTCGTTGTGTCAGGCAACATGACAGTGTTGCCTTACTTTTTGTTGTGGCTGGCAACATGACAGTCTTGCCTTACCTTTCGTTTTGTCAGGCAACATGACAGTCTTGCCTTACCTTTCGTTGTGTCAGGCAACATGACAGTCTTGCCTTACCTTTCGTTCTGTCAGACAACATGACAGTCTTGCCTTACCTTTCATTGTGTCATGACCCCTGCAACTCCCCAGCTAAGATGCACCCTTAACCCTGGAGCCACACTGGGTTAGGGTTACTGACTACAGCCTCATGGCACATGTAGGGAGAGCAGTACTAGCCAGACCTGGGTTCAACTAGTGTTTATTTTCTTTCAAATATATAGCTTGTTTAGATGAGCCTTCTATTCAGTGAGACGTGGGCAGGACTTTTGGGACTATTCCATTGGTTCTATTACACCAGGCAAGCTCAGTCAAGCACAGCTAAAGTATTTAGAAAGAAAGCAAATACTGTTTGAACCCAGGTTTGCTACTAGCCCACTTCAACGAAGTAGAATGAGGAGAAGGGGTGTAGGTACGTGTCTGAGGGTGTGTTTCGGGCTTACGTTAGGGGGAAAGGTGTCTGAGGTTGTGTTTAGGGCTTACGTTAGGGGAAAAGGTGTCTGAGGTTGTATGTTTAGGGTTTACGTTAGGGGAAAAGGTGTCTGAGAGTGTGTGTTTAGGGTTTACGTTAGGGGAAAAGGTGTCTGAGAGTGTGTTCAGGGCTTACGTTAGGGGAAAAGGTGTCTGAGAGTGTTTCTTTTATATTTTTTTTTATACCTTTATTTAACCAGGCAAGTCAGTTAAGAACAAATTCTTATTTTCAATGACGGCCTGGGAACAGTGGGTTAACTGCCTGTTCAGGGGCAGAACGACAGATTTGTACCTTGTCAGCTCGGGGGTTTGAACTCGCAACCTTCCGGTTACTAGTCCAACGCTCTAACCACTAGGCTACCCTGCCGCCCCAGACACTGTGTGTGTTTAGGGTTTACGTTAGGGGAAAAGGTGTCTGAGGTTGTGTTTAGGGCTTACGTTAGGGGAAAAGGTGTCTGAGGGTGTATGTTTAGGGTTTATGTTAAGGGAAAAGGTGTCTGAGGTTGTGTTTAGGGTTTACATTAGGGGGAAAGGTGTCTGAGGTAGTGTTTCGGGCTTAGGTCAATGAAAAACTCTCTGTATCAGTTTCAGCAGTTTGTGCCTCAGCACAATTTCAACTAGTCCTACATTTCCCCTCCTAAACAGTGGACATGTGTTTTCTAGAGTTTTCAGGCACTGAAGAGTTAAACTAAACAATGAAACTATTACCAAGATGTTCTGTGGTTGGTGACTTCATCCATCTCATTCTTTTATAATGTTGAGCAGAGCTGTTTATCTGTCCTCTCTTACAGTCTGTTTTCCATTTGGTCTGCTAACACTAAGCGTTCCAAATGGCACCCTGTTCCCCATTTAGTGCACTATACTACTGACCAGAAGCCCCTCGGGTCTAAAGTAGTTCCATATTTGGAATAGGGTGCCATTTGGGATACAGAAACTCTCTTCCCTCAGCAGGGCTGTGCCATCATGTCCTCATCTGGCATTTCTCTACCAGGGAAAAGCCTTTGTTTATAGACAGGAAGAGGTTCTTGTAAAAGTATGTGCTTATTCTCAGTGTTAAAAGATAGAGGAGCCTGGACCATGTGATCTGACCTGGAAAAACTAAGGGCTCAAGTGACACATGTAACCCTATCCCGATCCCTAGCCCTAGCCCTAACCCTATCCCTAACCCTAGCCCTAACCCTAACCCTAACCCTAACCCTAACCCTAGCCCTAGCCCTAACCCTAACCCTATCCCTAACCCTATCCCTAACTCTAGCCCCAACCCTAGCGACCGTGTCAACATGCATGCGCCCGGCCCGCCACAGGAGTCGCTAGAGCACGAGATTGGACAGGGACATTCTAGCCGGCCAAACCCTCCGCTAACCCCGATGACGCTGGGCCAATTGTGTGCCGTCTCATGGGTCTCCCGGTCACAGCCGGCTGCGACACAGCCTGGGATCAAACCTGGATCTGTAGTGACACCTCTAGCACTGCAATGCAGTGCCTTAGACAACTGCACCACTTGGGAAGCCAGCTCAACCCTAGCCAAAATCCTTGTGACAGACTTGGCAGTAAGTGACAGGTTGGTAGTAAACAACATTGTCTCTGTCTGACAGCAGTGGTGAACAGACAGCAGCAGCGTCTCTCTGGGGTTTTGAGGTAGAGGAACAGCCAGCCTCTTCACTACATTACACAACAGTGTATATATGGGATTCATATGAAATTGTATCAGTAGAGAAGTAGGACGTTTGAAGTCAGTGATGCTCCGAGGACGCAAATACTACATCACAACGAATAAACTGTGGTCACATTTCAGTAATGTGATTTGCTCTGACAAACCTTCTATGTTTCAAAATAATCATAACAAATTGTTCTAACTAAGCGTGACTCATATCTATTGAGCAGAATCAAGTCCATGAAGCTGAAGAAAGCCCAGCTATAAATCTCCATCCCCAGTTCCTCTAAGACTCAGCTCTCCCCAGTAACAGCCTTCCATCTCCATCCCCAGTTAGTCCTAGACTCAGCTCTCCCCAGTAACAGCCTTCCATCTCCATCCCCAGTTCCTCCTAGACTCAGCCCTCCCCAGTAACAGCCTTCCATCTCCATCCCCAGTTCCTCCTAGACTCAGCCCTCCCCAGTAACAGCCTTCCATCTCCATCCCCAGTTCCTCTAAGACTCAGCCCTCCCCAGTAACAGCCTTCCATCTCCATCCCCAGTTCCTCCTAGACTCAGCCCTCCCAGTAACAGCCTTCCATCTCCATCCCCAGTTCCTCCTAGACTCAGCCCTCCCCAGTAACAGCCTTCCATCTCCATCCCCAGTTCCTCCTAGACTCAGCCCTCCCCAGTAACAGCCTTCCATCTCCACCCCCAGTTCCTCTAAGACTCAGCCCTCCCCAGTAACAGCCTTCCATCTCCATCCCCAGTTCCTCCTAGACTCAGACCTCCCCAGTAACAGCCTTCCATCTCCATCCCCAGTTCCTCCTAGACTCAGCCCTCCCCAGTAACAGCCTTCCATCTCCATCCCCAGTTCCTCCTAGACTCAGCCCTCCCCAGTAACAGCCTTCCATCCCCAGTTCCTCCTAGACTCAGCCCTCCCCAGTAACAGCCTTCCATCTCCATCCCCAGTTCCTCCTAGACTCAGCCCTCCCCAGTAACAGCCTTCCATCCCCAGTTCCTCCTAGACTCAGCCCTCCCCAGTAACAGCCTTCCATCTCCATCCCCAGTTCCTCCTAGACTCAGCCCTCCCAGTAACAGCCTTCCATCTCCATCCCCAGTTCCTCTAAGACTCAGCCCTCCCCAGTAACAGCCTTTCATCTCCATCCCCAGTTCCTCTAAGACTCAGCCCTCCCCAGTAACAGCCTTCCATCTCCATCCCCAGTTCCTCCTAGACTCAGCCCTCCCCAGTAACAACCTTCCATCTCCATCCCCAGTTCCTCCTAGACTCAGCCCTCCCCAGTAACAGCCTTCCATCTCCACCCCCAGTTCCTCCTAGACTCAGCCCTCCCCAGTAACAGCCTTCCATCTCCATCCCCAGTTCCTCTAAGACTCAGCCCTCCCCAGTAACAGCCTTCCATCTCCATCCCCAGTTCCTCCTAGACTCTAGCCCTCCCCAGTAACAGCCTTCCATCTCCATCCCCAGTTCCTCCTAGACTCAGCCCTCCCCAGTAACAGCCTTCCATCTCCACCCCCAGTTCCTCTAAGACTCAGCCCTCCCCAGTAACAGCCTTCCATCTCCAGTTCCTCCTAGACTCAGCCCTCCCCAGTAACAGCCTTCCATCTCCATCCCCAGTTCCTCCTAGACTCAGCCCTCCCCAGTAACAGCCTTCCATCTCCATCCCCAGTTCCTCTAAGACCCAGCCCTCCCCAGTAACAGCCTTCCATCTCCATCCCCAGTTCCTTCTAGACTCAGCCCTCCCCAGTAACAGCCTTCAATCTCCATCCCCAGTTCCTCCTAGACTCAGCCCTCCCCAGTAACAGCCTTCCATCTCCATCCCCAGTTCCTCCTAGACTCAGCCCTCCCCAGTAACAGCCTTCCATCTCCATCCCCAGTTCCTCCTAGACTCTAGCCCTCCCCAGTAACATGTCTCATTATCAGGGCTTACACTGAAGAGAGAAGAGAGGATACGGTCGGTGTGCTTAGCCAGGCTTTAGTAATGTCTTCCCCAAACACAGCAGGCAGTGTAGAGTACAGCTGAGGACATATCTTTGGAAGGGAAGGAGGGAGGGAGGGAGGCGAGAGAAAAACTATTTTGGTTTAAATGGATAATAGATCAGACAAAAGAGCTTTGTCCAGTATCACAATAATGGTCAACTATTGAATTCATTTCAATAGTAAAGTATTGAGTGAATAGTACAACATCACAATCCCAACTGGGCTGTTCTACAGTACAAAATACTCACTTGAGATACTGTACAGTTATCATCAGACAAGAGCCTTCCATTACAGTACAGATTCACGTGTAGTACTGAATCACTTGCAGTACAGATTCACGTGCTGTACAGATTCAGTTGCAGTACAGATTCAGTTGCAGTACAGATTCAGTTGCAGTACAGATTCAGTTGCAGCACAGATTCAGTTGCAGTATAGATTCAGTTGCAGTACAGATTCAGTTGCAGTACAGATTCAGTTGCAGCACAGATTCAGTTGCAGTATAGATTCAGTTGCAGCACAGATTCAGTTGCAGTATAGATTCAGTTGCAGTATAGATTCAGTTGCAGTACAGATTCAGTTGCAGTACAGATTCAGTTGCAGCACAGATTCAGTTGCAGTACAGATTCAGTTGCAGTACAGATTCAGTTGCAGTACAGATTCAGTTGCAGTACAGATTCAGTTGCAGCACAGATTCAGTTGCAGTACAGATTCAGTTGCAGTGCAGATTCAGTTACAGCACAGATTCAGTTGCAGTACAGATTCAGTTGCAGTACAGATTCAGTTGCAGTACAGATTCAGTTGCAGCACAGATTCAGTTGCAGTACAGATTCAGTTGCAGTGCAGATTCAGTTGCAGTACAGATTCAGTTGCAGTACAGATTCAGTTGCAGTACAGATTCAGTTGCAGCACAGATTCAGTTGCAGTACAGATTCAGTTGCAGTACAGATTCAGTTGCAGTACAGATTCAGTTGCAGTACAGATTCAGTTGCAGCACAGATTCAGTTGCAGTACAGATTCAGTTGCAGTACAGATTCAGTTGCAGTACAGATTCAGTTGCAGCACAGATTCAGTTGCAGCACAGATTCAGTTGCAGTACAGATTCAGTTGCAGTACAGATTCAGTTGCAATACAGATTCAGTTGCAATACAGATTCAGTTGCAGTATAGATTCAGTTGCAGTATAGATTCAGTTGCAGTACAGATTCAGTTGCAGTACAGATTCAGTTGCAGTACAGATTGGCTTCCCCATTCAGTAACCTTCCCAACAACCAGACACTGTTCTGTTGGTTAATAGATCCAGAGCTTCATTCACATATAAGACAAAGACTACAGTGATTATCTGTGCTCTGAATAGATCTGGGTTCACATTCTACCTCATTCAGTCTATAACTATAACCTTACATGACAAACTGTTCAATTTAACAAAACTGTATTTATAGTGTCCCCTAAGGAGCAATTCCAACTGTCCCCCTACAGAAAGGACCCGGGACCCTACGGTACAGTACCCAGCCAGTCAGTGGGTGTTTTAATATAATATGTCCCCCTACAAAAAGGACCCTACAGTACAGTACCCAGTCAGTCAGTGGGTGTTTTAATATAACAGTCAAATGTACGCCATTTAGCAGACACTTTTATCCAAAGCAACTTACATTACAGTTAGTGACCCCAGAGGGAATGGATCCCTGCCATTACCAACTGAGCTACACAGGACCACTGTTTACAGACTGGATCTATGGACATTCAGTGGGTGTTTTATATACTAGAATTATGGACATTCAGTGGGTGTTTTATATAGTGCATGTACAGTATGAACATTGTGAGGTCTGGTCAGGTCAGCCAGCCAGGCTGTGGGCTAGTTGAAGGAAGACCCTGTTGGAGGCAGTGAAACCAGGCCTGCAACTCATGTACCCACATGAATAGAAAGTGTTAACAAGAGTTTTACTATGAACAGGGACCTTTTTCTCAACACTTGGCAGAGTGAGAGAGAGAGTGAGAGAGAGAGTGTGAGAGAGAGAGTGTGAGAGAGTGAGAGAGAGTGAGAGAGAGAGAAACAGAGAAAGAGCAAGAGAGAGAGAAAAAAAGACAGACAGACAGACAGACAGTCAGACAGACACTGATTAGTGCTTTTAGGAGTTGGTTCTCTTTGTAACGTCTCCAGGCCTCGTCTGCCTCCACACTACTGTCTTATCCAGAGTCTCTGAAACATTCCAGACAACATTAGCCAGATATGTCTTCTCTCTCTCTCTCTCTCTAACTCTCTCTCTCCCTCTCTCTCTCTCTCCCTCTCTCTCTCTCTCTCTCTCTCTCTCTCTCTCTCTCTCTCTCTCTCTCTCTCTCCTCTCTCTCTCTCTCTCTTCTCTCTGTCCTAATGCAGCTGGCCATTATCTGAGGGATTTGTGGTTTTGGGCTTTTCTCAGCAACACTTAGCCAGACTAATGACAGCCAGGTTAAATCATGCCAGGATTGGCTCATTAAGTCTCTGGCTGTGTATGATTAACAGGGATATGAGCTCTGTAAGTACTGGGAGGGATACAATGGAAACGGTCCAATGACCTATCCATCCAACATCCATATTGCATACGATCCCCTCGTTACTCAAGGGCCCGTGGGTAAATAGGACCCGTTTTACCCTCGAACTGAGGCCATCTGAGTAATTGCCTGAGTGAAAATGGTTGGCTAGCAGAGAGCCCTGAGGGACATTGGTCTAACTGGAGACTAACTAGAGACCTTTGTGGATCTGACCTACAACTAATGAATGGAGATGGGACTGAACAAGGCATTATCAGCAGGCTGGAGGGATGGACAGATGGACGGACTGATTTTATCTCCACCCTGAGCCGATTATTCTGTATCATCCGGACTGTCACAGAGGTCATCCAGAGAGAGAGGGAGAGTCTGTGTGGGTATGTGTCTCACTGCAGTGTGGAGCACTGATCCTAGAACAGTTGTTTCTAATAAAGCTGTTGTCAGTGAAGACAAGGCTGGAGAGAGAGACTGGAGAGAGGCTGGCCTGTTAAATATGACTGTACAGAGCAGTAACTCAGAGCTCTGGTTGGAAGAAAGAGAGAGGGGGGGGGGGGGGGGTGAGGGGGAGAGAGAGAGAAATGGGGAGTTGGTATGGCTTCGGACAGGAGGCCCATTGAGCCATGGCTGTTCCACCTCCACCTGATGAGCTTCCTATTGTTATTCTGGAAGTGAGAGAGGTACAACACCTCATCACCAACAAACACTTAGTCAGATAGACAAATCTGTTCATGACATGGACACGCAAAGATTGGAAAAGACATTGGGACCAGCGGAATGATCTGGATTCCTCTTTGGAGTGATGATTACTTGAAGTAAAAAGTGAAGTGTGTAAAAGTATGTTTTCACCATCTCCCAAAACACACCCTCTCACACTTTCACAGCAAAATCCAGGACTCCTGCTGGTTTACACAGTAAGTCCTGAAAGTCCTGAAACACTCCCGAGGAACATTTCTCGCCTCCAACTGGCTGTGAACGTTTCAGAAAGTCCAGAAAGTTTTTCTGTCTGCGTTTGCACAGTCTTGTGAAAAGTTCTCAAAGGAAATAGGGAAAGAATGAACATTTCCTCGGTTTGATCTACCAGGTGATTTTCATTCCGAAGGGAAGAGGTCATGGCTTTATAAAGCTGCAGCAGTAGAGTGAATGATCGACTTTAAATCAATTAACAGATACTGTGTTTGGTGAAAGGGCACCGAGGATAGGCCTGTTTCTGCACTAGACAAAGCCAGACCCAGCCAGGGAAGGAACAGATTTGGCTGGCATCACACAGACCAATCAGATGTCATTATAAGGGTTCACAGACTGGCTCTAAAGAGCGTTTTGTGCAGTTTACGTTTGGTAAATTCCACAGGTTGACTTTGGAATACAAAAAGTACTAACTACTTTTAGAAGCTAAGCACATCTGCTACTACTGTATGTACACACACATGAAGACACACACAGGAAGACACACACAGGAAGACACACACAGGAAGACACACACAGGAAGACACACACATGAAGACACACACAGGAAGACACACACAAGAAGACACACACAGGAAGACACACACAGGAAGACACACACATGAAGACACACACAGGAAGACACACACAGGAAGACACACACAGGAAGACACACACAGGAAGACACACAGATGAAGACACACACAGGAAGACACACACAGGAAGACACACACAGGAAGAAACACACAGGAAGACACACACAGGAAGACACACACATGAAGACACACACAGGAAGACACACACAGGAAGACACACACAGGAAGACACACACATGAAGACACACACAGGAAGACACACACAGGAAGACACACACAGGAAGACACACACATGGGACTTCAGGACTAACACACCTCTTCTGAAGCTGTTGCTGCAATCAGCTCACAATCTCTGCTATGATGTTTTGGCTTCTTATCTTGATCGCGTGACCAGCGGACGATCAGCTTTACATTGTGTGTAGCTGATGACCAACAACACGTACTGTAACACCATCAGCAACACATAGAGGATCAGCACTGTCAGCTGCCTTTCCTCACGTGTGCTTATGGGTTGGACAATATGAATCTTCCTCTCACACGACTATTATGCACCGTAGTTGGTCACCGTGTGATCTGAGTCGTTCGTAAAGCTGATAGCACTTAAAGCCCAGAGGAAAGAAACATGTACCGTTCGCTCTCCCACGCAGAGGGAAGGGTACACAGGGCTTCTAGTTTGTGTTGCTGTACGCTTCAAGGACACCAGTCACAACCAGGATATATTTGTTATTTCGGGATTTTGAGACACTTTGGTCTTGGTTACACTATCCATCTGGACTGGGGTTGCCTGGTGACGACTTGGCTGAAGCTTTGTTTCTGTTTCCCTGCTGACACCGAAGCTGTATCCAAAATGTAACCTTATTCCCGTTATAGTGCACTACTTTTGACCTGGGAACCAAAAGCCTCTGGTCTAAGGTAGTGCACTACATAGGGAGAGCACTTTATAGGGGATATGGTACAATTTGGATGCAGCCATGTGATTCTGCAATGGTTTAAAAGGCTGTAATTGTTTAAGATCCTCTCAGAGTTAGGAGAGAGAGAGAGAGAGAGAGAGAGAGAGAGAGAGAGAGAGAGAGAGAGGCTAAATACCGAGACCCTCTCAGAGTTAGGGATGTCCCACGGTAGTTATTGGGGTTAAATTTGCTCAGAGAGAGAGTGAGGCCAAACACCAAGACCCTCTCAGATTCACAAAACACAGATAGCCTCATGGGCTTCCAAGGGCTCTCTGCTCAGTCTTTACAGGGACCATCTTGTGACTCTCCTCTCCTGTCTGTAGAGGTCCAGAACAGCAACTTCCCTAGGGCCCTCGGGCCCTCTGCAGGAGCTTATATGTGCCTTCTGGGGCCTCTCTTGTCCCACAGGGCCTTCTCTCTCTGGTCCCACAGGGCCCTCTCTTTCAGGTCCCACAGGGTCCTCCCTCTCAGGTCCCACAGGGCCTTCTCTCTCTGGTCCCACAGGGCCCTCCCTCTCAGGTCCCACAGGGTCCTCCCTCTCTGGTCCCACAGGGCCCTCCCTCTCTGGTCCCACAGGGCCCTCCCTCTCTGATCCCCACAGGGCCCTCCCTCTCTGGTCCCACAGGGCCTTCCCTCTCTGGTTCCACAGGGCCCTCCCTCTCTGGTCCCACAGGGCCCTCCCTCTCTGGTCCCCACAGGGCCCTCCCTCTCTGGTCCCACAGGACCCATCTTGTGACTCTCAGTCCTCTCCAGTCTGTACGTCTGGTATGTGTGGAATGTGAGACTGCGTGGACTGGACGACGCTAACAGTGAACGTCGCCACGGCCACACTCAGATTTACAACCCCGTTAACTACAGGATTATCAAGCCTCAGAGTGAGGGCGGAGGAGCAGGGTGAATTTACAGAGCCTCCTCAGTCCCACTATCACCGATCAAAGTACCACCCTCTAGCTATAAAGCTCAGGTCTGTGGTCAGCTAGTCTGAGACAGAGGAGCTGAGGAAACATCTTATCAAGCTGAGGTAACGTCTTATCAGTCGGAAGTGACAGTTTATCAAGCTAAAGTCACATCTTAGAGAGACATCATTTCTGAGCTGTACTCAGAGGAGGGAGACATTATTATTGGAGTGTGGTGTGGTCACTCACACACATGGCTCCAGAGGTTACACAGACGTTGGCTTCCAGATATCAAGTCCATGTCTCTGTCCAGATAGATATGGAGAAGTGTTTTAATCCTGGCTTCTCTGGAAAGTGTAATAATACTGACTTTGTAGCCTGGGACCATGATGAGGTGCATGGATTAGGGTCTGGGGCCCTTGATGAGGTGTATGGATTAGAGCCTTGGGACCCTGATGAGGTGCATGGATTAGGGTTTGAGGCCCTTGAAGGGGTGTATGGATTCGAGCCTGGAGCCCTTAATGACGTGTATGGATTAGAGCCTGATGAGGTGATGGATTACAGTCTGATGAGGTGTATGGATTAGAGCCCGATGAGGTGTATGGATTAGAGCCCGATGAGGTGTATAGATTAGAGCCTGATGAGGAGTATGGATTAGAGTCTGATGAGGAGTATGGATTAGCGCCTGACGAGGCGCATGGATTAGATTAGAGTCTGATGCGGTGTATGGCTTGGAGCCTAATGCGGTGTATTGATTAGAGTATGATGAGGTGTATTGATTTGAGTCTAATGTGGTGTACGGATTAGAGTCTGATAAAGTGTATGGATTACAATCTGATGAGGTGTATGGATTAGAGTCTGATAAAGTGTATAGATTAGAGCCTGATGAGGTGTATGGATTAAAGTCTGATGAGGAGTATGGATTAGCGCCTGACGAGGCGCATGGATTAGAGCCTGATGAGGTGTATGGATTATATATATAACTTCCGGCGCTATTGGTTAAGAGTATTGATTTGAGTGTTTGGATTAGAGTCTGATGCGGTGTATGGCTTGGAGCCTAATGCGGTGTATTGATTAGAGTATGATGAGGTGTATTGATTTGAGTCTAATGTGGTGTACGGATTAAAGTCTGATAAAGTGTATAGATTACAATCTGAT